>NC_142008.1:125436936-125512941 GCF_049901715.1 Pseudonaja textilis | reverse complement strand
AAAGCTGCACAACGGGGCAAAGCTGGCTTCACTTTGCTTAGCCACAGAAATGGGGGGCTAAGCTACATCATAAGTCAAGGACTACCTGTATTCCAGCCGATTTAAATTCTCTGTAATTGACTTAACAATGGCAGTGGTCACTATTTGGAAAAGCATTTGTTCAACCTGGAGCACTGAAGATGGGTGGACTTCAACTCCCAGAATTTTCCAGTCAGCGCAGCCAATCCTGGGAGACTAAGTCCTCACATCTTCAAAGGACCCAGGGAATTCTGGGAGTTGAAATCCTGACATCTTCAAGGGACACCAGGGGAATTCTGGGAGATGAAGTCCTCCCATCTTCAAGTCACCCAAGGGAACTCTGGGAAGTGAAATCCAGCCATTTTGAAGGGGCTCCAAGGAATTCTGGGAGTTGAAGTCCTCCCATGTTCAAGGGATCCCAGGGGAATTCTGGGAGTTGAAGCACAGCCATTCATTTTCAAGGGGCTGCAGGGAATTCTGGGAGTTGGAGTCCTCGCATCTCCAAGTGGCCCATCTGGCAATGACCTTCGTGAGGGCAGAATCCATTCTCACCAGCCTTGAAGGCTCCAGGACTGGAGCAGATGCCACCCAACTTGGCACTTCCTGAGGGTCAACCTCCGTGAAGGCACCTGGACAGCTGCCGAACAGAAAAGACACCTGGAACAGGATAGTCCTTGGCTCAATCCAGTGGGGCTCCCTTTACAGGCCGTCCTTGAGTTACGACCAAACTGGTGCAGTCACTAAGCGAATCACGCCCAAAATTTTGCAAAAAAAAAAAAACTGGCCTGCATCCTGAAATCATAGAGTCATCCTGAATATCAATCCAGAACTTCGGATTTGTCAGATTTAGATTAGCAGAGTCAGGAGGGGCCTTGGGAGGTCATCTAATCCAACCCCACCCCCACCCCCCCGGTCCAGACCCTCCTGACACCTTTTCTGACAGGCAGCAGTCCTGCTTTGCTTGCGGGGAAGGTCACAAACAGGGATCACGTAACACCAGGACGCTGCCAGCATCATAAGTACGGGCTGGGTTGTCAAGGGCCTCAAAAATCACTCGCTTGGTGACAGTCGTAAGTGCAAAGACTGCTCCCAACTCCCGTTTTTGTTGCACACCCATTGTAAATGGAACTTTGTGAACTTACAACCTTGCAAGCTACACAAAGGAAGAGCAACCTTTGTGGTTGAAGAACCTGGTTCCCCCAAATGGCTGAAAATGGGACTAGAACTCTCCCTCTCCTGGTGATTGGCCCAAAGTCACCCAGCTGGCTTTCCTGCCGAACACGGGACTAGAACTCCCAGTTTCTAGTGATTGGCACAAAGTCACCTAGCTGGCTTTCGTGCCTAAGGCAGGACTAGAACTCCCCGTCTCTTGGTGATTGGTCCAAAGTCACCCAGCCGGCTAGAATTCCCAGGCTCCTTGCCAGGCCAAGCTGGCTCTCTTTTAACACACTGGTGCTCTGCCTCCAAACCTCCCCCCCACAATTCATTCCTGGCTCCCAACACATCCCATTCTATCACCCTGCCTCCTTCTCCCCCTTGCACAGGCCGGGGGACGGGTGAAGGCCTGCTGCCATCCCAGCCTGGCACCCGGCAGCCTGTCTCAGTCGCCTGGAACTCCATGGTTGACTGGCTGTTGCCGTGGCTGTGTGCCGAGAGAAGTCTCTGCCTGCCTCTCCCACACACACACACCCCTCCCCTCCATCTGTCCTTGGTGACAAAGGCTGAATGAAGGCACCTCCTCCCTCCGAGGTCCACCCCTTGCTTGTGCCACCGCCCAATGGAAACACACCAGCCAAGGATTGCACACCTGGCAGGGCTCTGCTGGCACCGAGCACTGTGCCACCCCTCCTCTCCCTCGGCTTCCCAAGGCTGGCCCCAAAGGGGTTGCCCCACTTTTGGCTGAGCAAGACAGGAGGAAGGCATTTAGTCCTGGCCATGGCAGGGACCACAGAGACTTTGTGCCACCGAGGAATGCCTTGATATCTAAGGGGAGCGCCCCCCCCGTGTGTGTGTGTGTGTGCGCGCGCGCACACGCGCACGCTTGCCCTCCGTTTGGGCTTTCCTGCATTCTAACCCGAGCTGTGTGCTTCTGGGGTGGGGCGGGGTTTTTTGCCCTTGCCACTCCCTGGCCAGATGTGGCCCAGATTTCTTCCCCCCTCTTCCCCATCCTAGTTTGATCCCAGTCTGTTCAGCATTCTGTGTGTGTGGGGGGGGGAGATTATCTGCTGACAGGCTGGCTAAACCCAAAGTACCCTTCCTTACATAATTCCTTTCCAATAACTCGGCTGAAATTAGGAAAATTGGTGTGTGTGTGTGTCTGTTAAAAAGCAACACCGGAGTTCCAGAAGTCTTTCTCCCCCCAGCCCCCACCCCCACACACACACACACACAGCTGCTCAATTTGACTTGCAGGGAAAACCCACCAAGCCAGGAATGGATGTCAAGCCCCCACTCCTCCTCCTCCTGTTTTCCCTGATCCACCCCCTCCCCACCCAGAAGGGCAGGGTTTTTTGGGGGGGGCAGTGGTGGATTGGGGAAGGGGGGCATCCATTGGCAGCAAGTGCTCTCTCTCCCTCAAGCCTTTTTTTTTTGGCCCCCTCCCCCTATTTCTTCCCAAAGAGAAATAAATTGAGGTTTTTAAAGAAGAGACTGGACTCCTATCTGTCAGAAATGGGTAGGGGTTGGACTAGATGAACTCCAGGGTCCCTTCTGAGTCTGTTATTATTCTGTTATTCAGAAATGGTGGGAGTTTCATCCCTGGAAGCTTTTCAAGAAGAGACTGAGACTGCCATCTGTCAAAAATGGGGTAGGGTCTCCCACTTGGGCGGGGGTGGGGTGGGGGTGGGATTGGACTAGATGACCTCCAGGGTCCCTTCCAACTCTGTTATTATTCTGTTATTCAGAAATGGTCGGAGCTTCATCATCCCTGGAGGCTTTTCAAGAAGAGACTGTACTCATATCTGTCAGAAATGGTGTAGGTAGGGTCTCCCGCTTGGGTGGGGGATTCGACTAGATGACCCCCAGGGTCCCTTCCGACTCTGGTATTCTATATTCAATGGAACAGAAGTTGCCTTCGGAAGTTGTGGGAGATTCATCCCTGGAGGCTTTCAAGAAGAGATTGGACTGCCATTTGTCAGAAATGGTGTAGGGTCTCCCACTTGGGTGGGGGGTTGGACTAGATTACCTCCAAGGTCCCTTCCAACTCTGTTAACCTGTTACAATCTGTTAAAATTGGATTGGGGGGGAGGGGGCGTTCAGAAAAGCCAAGCCAAGAAGTTTTTTTTCTTACAGATGCTTCTTTCTAAGCTTCTCTCACCCTGCCCTTCCCAATTGAGGGCGCCTGAAGCTCGGAATGCATTCCAAGCTGGTGCCCGTCTCCAGGCCACCTTTGGGATTTAACAGATATTTATCTATTTAACAGATAATCAGAGTTGGAAGGGACCTTATAAGTCATCTAGTCCAATCCCCGCCCAAGCACGAGACTATACCATTTCTGAAAGAAAGCAGAGAAAGGGAAGTGATGGAGAAAGAAGGAAGGAAGGAAGGAAGGAAGGAAGGAAGGAAGGAAGGAAGGAAGGAAGGAAGGAATACCAGAGTTGGGAAGGGACCTTATAGGTCATCTAGTCTAACCCCCACCCACCCAATCAGGAGGTCCTACCCCATTTCTGATGCTAAGCTGGTGCCTGTCTCCAGGCTGCCCTCATGCAAAAATGAGGGGTGCCCCCTCCTCAGTTTTGCTCCTTGGGTTGCGGGGGGTGTTTTTGGACAACGAAATTCTCTTTCCACAGATCGGAACGGTGGTGTCTCAGTGGAGAGATTGGGGGGGAGGAAGGGGACCACTCAGAGATCGATCTTGCCTGGGGTGGTGATGGAAGGAGGGTTGAAGCCTCAGCAGGGAGGGAGGGGAGGGGTCTTCACCACAGGCCCTTCAAGGGAGATGTCCCTCAAGGGTGGTGCCCCCTGTGGGTGGGTGGGGCAGTGTGCCCTCCCCTACAACTCAACCCCTTCTCCCTTTTCCGTACGTGAGGTGATGTCAAACCCCACCTGTGCCTGGGTTCTAATATTTAGGGGAAAAGGGTTTCCTCTTCCTGTTTTGCTTCAGAGTCGAGCTGGATTCAGTTAGCAGCTGGATCTGTCCCCCCTTCCCAGACTGATGGCGTTACCTAGCTGGGTCACGAAACGTCTGCAAGAAAACAACGAAGGAGCCCTTCTTCTTTCAACCCTGAGCTACAACTATTCTCCTTTCATTTGGTAGTTTCCAACCCAGCCAAATCCCATGGGCCTTCCAGAGGTTCAACAGACCTTCCCCCCGCAATGCCTGATTCCCATCAGAATCCCCCCCACTTGGGGCCATGGCTGCCCACCCAGGGACCTTGAGCTCCCAAGAGGAAATGCAGCCTTGGGGGCCTAAGGGGAGACACCCCCCCAATCCTTCTCCCCCGTGCCCCCGGCCCCCTTGGCAAATGGGCCAGGTCCCCAGAGGAGAGGTGGGGGCCTCCCTCTCAGCTAATCAGCCTTCCTGGTGGTCCCTCCCCCTCCGGAGGAGAAGCAGATGGGGGTTATGGCAGTGCCCACAATTGCCCCCAAACGGCTGAGCCAGAGTTCCCTTTAGGGACCTTTAAAATTGATAGCCATTCTGGCTCTCTCTCTCTTCCAACACCTGAAAGGGCTCCAGCTGCCCCCCTCATCCCCCCCCCCTTCTCTGCCATCACTTAAGGGTTATTTATCTGGACTTTTTCTGCTGAGCCAGCTGGCTAGACCCTCAAGCAGGCAGCAAGCCTGGAGGAGAGGAGGGGGAGGAGGAGGAAAAGGAGGAAGGAAGGGAGGGAGGGAGGGAGGGAGGGAGGGAGGGAGGAAGGAAGGAAAATGCTTTCTGAACTTGGGGTTTTTGGGCAGACATTTCATGACCCAACTAGGGAACATCATCAGTGCTAGAAGGGAGAGGGGGTTTGTGGAGAGGAGGAGGAGGAGGAGGAGGAGGAGGAGGAGGAGGAGGACTCAAAGGGAACGGCAAGAGCCAGAGGGACGGACGGAGGGAGGGAGGGAGGGAGAGAGGGAGGAAGGAGACAGAGAAAGGGTAGAAAAAGAAGGAAATGGGAAGGAAGGAGGAAGGAAGGAGGAAGGAAATAGGGAGGGAGGAGAGAAAAAGAAAGAAAGAAAGAAAGAAAAAGAAAGAAAGAAAGAAAAAAAAGAAAGAAAGAAAGAAAGAAAAGAAAGAAAGAAAGAAAGAAAGAAAGAAAGAAAGAAAGAAAGAAAGAAAGAAAAAGAAAGGAAGGAAGGAAGGAAGGAAGGAAGGAAGGAAAGGAAAGGAGGAAGGAGAGAGAAAAGGAATAGAAGGGCGGGAGGGAGGAAATAGGAAAGAAGGAAGGAAGAGAATAGAATGGAAGGAAGAAGAGAGTGAGAGAGAAGGAGGGAAGGGAGGAAAGGGACGGAGGGAGGGACATAACCAAGGAAGAGAAGGAGGGGGAATGGAAGGAAGGAAGGAAGAAGGGAGTGAGAGAGTGAGGGAAGGAAGGAAGAAGGATGAGAAAAGGAGAAGGGAGGAAAGGAGGGGAGAAAGGAAGGAAGGAAGGAAGGAAGGAAGGAAGGAAGGAAGGAAGGAAGGAAGGAAGGAAGGAAGGAAGGAAGGAAGAGATGGAGGGAGAAAAGGAAGGAAGGAAGAAGGGAGTGAGAGAGGGAAAGAAGGAAAGGAAAGAAGTGAAGGAGGGAGGGAAGGAAGGAAGAAGGGAGTGAGAGAAAGGAAGAAGGGAGTGAGAAAAGGAGAAGGGAGGAAAGGGGAGAAAGGAAGGAAGAGATGGAGGGGGAAAAGGAAGGAAGGAAGAAGGGAGTGAGAGAAGAAAGAAGGGAGTGAGAAAAGGAGGGAAGTGAGGAAAGAAGGTAGAGAGGGAGGGATGTAAGGAAAGAAGGAAGCAAGGAAGGGAAGGAAGGAGAGGGAAAAAGAAAGGAAGGAAGGAAGAAGGGAGTGAGAGGGAGGGAAAGAAGGAAAGAAGTACAGGAGGGAGGGAGGGAAGGAAAAAGGAAAGACGGGAAGGAGGGAGAGAAGGAAGGAAGAAGGGAGGGAAGGAAAGAAGGGGGAGAGGAAGGAAGGACAGAGAGAAAGATGTAAGAAAGGAAGAAAATTCGGAGAAAGGGCCCAACCATGACCGGCCCGGCAACCTAGAGACCATCCAAACCTTTTCTCCATTTCCTGGAAGGGGAAATGAGTAAAGAGACACCCTTCCCCCCACTAACTGTGGCAGGAAGGGGCTTCTAGAGTTTCCCATGGGAGTGGAAATGCCCACAACAGGTTTTAAGGCACCCCCAATCCCCCTTCCAGAGGGCCCACCTGCCCACCGACCCTCGAAAGAACAACCCCCAGTTGGGAAATAATCCACCTCCAAGTAAGAGTCCCAAACGCCCAAGGCCTGCTCAACGACAACACTCTCCCAAAAAACCCGACAAAACAGCACAAAAACGGCAAATCCAATCTTGGATCCATATTTGGGGTTGTCTTTACACACACACATACACACACATACACATACATACATACACACACAACACACAAAGCTCTCTTGCAAAAGACACTTGGTCAACAGGGGACCCTGCAGACACCACCCCCATGCACCCCCCAAATCAAAAACTTTTGTGGCACCCACAAAAGGGGCGTCCTTAAGAATATACATATAGCCCTTGTCCACCGCAACACACAACAACCTCCCACCCTGCTTCCTACACACCCACACAACCAACAGTGCCAGGCCGTGTGCCCTGGGGCACCCCCAAGTGCCTCCGCAGGGGTTCACCAACCTGGGCCACATTAAGACTTGGTGGACTTCGACTCCCAGAATTCCCCATTCAACCATCCCTGTTGTTGTTTTCCTCTTACTTCCTAGAGCGGAGAGATTGCAGAGGAAGGGTTGACAAGAAAGTAAGCAGGCATAGAGAATTGGAGTCTTAGCAAAGCTGGCTGGGGAATTCTGGGAGCTGAAGTCCACCACCCTTAAAGTTGCCAAGGTTGGAGACTTCTGCTCTAAAGTGGAGAGATTGCAGAGGAAGGGATTACAAGAGAGTAAGCAGGCAGAGAGTTGAAGTCTTAGCGAAGGTGGCCAGGGAATTCTGGGAGTTGAAGTCCACCAGTCTTAAATCAGGGGTCTCCAACCATGGCAACTTTAAGGCTTGTGGACTTCAACTCCCAGAATTCCCTATTCAACCATCCCTATTGTTTTTTCCCTCTCCTATTACCTAGAGTGGAGAGATCACAGAGGAAGGGATGACAAGAGAGTAAAGCAGGCATAGAGTTGAAGTCTTAGCGAAGCTGGCTGGGGGAATTCTGGGAGTTGGAGTCCATTAGCCTTAAAAGGGGCCAAGGTTGGAGACCGCCCCCAAAAGTTAATCCATTGAAACCCAACTCGATCGAGCGCCCCCTGCAGGTAACCCTTGGAAAGGGCCTGCGAGCTTTAGACAGTGCCACCTGCTGGTGCCCGCTGGGGAAAAGCAGAACCCACCACCTTTAAGCATCCAAGCATCTTGGCCACATGCTCACCACCCACCTGGGACCCCTCCCTTTTGGCCCTCTTCCCTCCTCCCCCTCCCCTCCCCAGTTCACTCACCTGGGGGTTTCTCCAGCCGGCCTTTCCTACCCCCGCAGAGCCGGACTTTGGAAATGAGGATTAAAAGCTGTTTCTGGCATAAGGATTTGGTCCCTCGCGGGCAGACTTTCCGCTGGGTGGAAACCGGCCGGCTGGCGACCGGATCGCGGATCTCCCGTTTCTGCCGGATCAGGGAGCTGGCTAAGGCGGCCATGCCTGCCCCATCCGGAGGGGCTGGCGGACGCTAGCAAGCTTCGCGGTCAAGGAAGGGGTGACCCTCGCCCTCCTCCTCTTCCTCCTTCTCTACCTCCTTCCTCTTTGTCTACCTCTTCTTCTTCCTCCTCTTCCTCTCCTCTTCAGCTACCAAGCCCCATCAGCTTGTCGAAACGATGCCCCCCCTTTCCTTCCCGCCTGCGGGTGGGGTGGGGGGGTTAAAGTCGGGCAGGCGAGCGCAGAGTGCCCCCCCTCACCTCCCCAAAAGCCGACTTTAGAGGGGCGCCGGAGGCCCGCGGCTCCCCGTGGCCTTCGTCTTCCTCCCCCCCGCGATCCGGGCCACGCCGGGAAGCCCTTCCCCGGTCCTTCCAAGCCGGCGGCTGCCGGCTCTCGGTTCAAACCGGGCGGAGGAGCAGCAGGAGAAGGAGCCTCGCATGCCCTCCATCCATGCGGCGTCCGCTGCGCTGCGCTGCGCAGGGGCTGGCGAGGCCAAAGCCAGAGGAGACCCTGGTGCGTCCTTCAAGAGAAGGGCTGAGCCGCGGGGTGGGAGGGAAGGAGAGGCGAGGGAGGGACCCTGGCCAAGCTGGGTGTGCCAGGAAGGTGCTGGCACTCCGGTGGCGCTGCCAGCCTGCGAGCCAAGGAGAAGCTGCGAGGAGGGAGGGAAGGGAAGGGAGAGAAGGGGAGGAGGGTGGCCGGAAAGGAGAAGGACTCCCGTCACACGCCAGCCGGCTTTGGGGAGGGGGCGTGCTGCCCCACGCCCGCCGCGTGCGCGCAAGCCAAGGATTGCAGCCGGCGATGCGCAATCCGTTGGGGATGGGGTGAGAGTTCTGCGCTGGGCCAGGGCTCCTCTTTTTGTGGGGAGGGGGCAAACATATGGGGCAGGGGCACACACAGCCTCCCCTCCCAAGGAGAAAAGCAAAATATTTTGGGGAGGGGGATTCAAACAGCAGAGACCCCTCAATCACTCCGGAGAATAGTGCAAAAAATCACGATGGATTTGGCCACGTGCAAACGCCAGGGGAAGCCTTAAAGGGGAGGGGGGCCCTAGTCGGTGCCCCCACCAAAGAGAGACCCCCGCCCCAAAAGTTGAGATCAAAGAGGAGGGCAGCAGGACGTTGGCAAGCGGGTTGGAACAGCTTGCCCTCAGGAGTGGTGGCAGCGCTGTCACTTGAGACTTTCGAGAAGAGGCTGGGCTGCCATTTGTCAGAAATGGGGTAGGGTCTCCCGCTTGGATGGGGGGTCGGACTAGATGACCTCTAGGGTCCCTTCCAACTCTCTTAATCTATTAAGGATGGATTTAGTTGTTGAGGTTGTGGGAGCTTCATCCCTGGAGGCTTTCAAGAAGAGACTGGACTGCTGGGACTTCCGGTTTGAAGCACTTCGGCGACAGACAGAAAATCCATGATCGTGCGTGGTTTCTGTCTGGGCTCGCTGCTGGAGTGCCCCGACCCAGCTGGTTTTGGGGCTAAGCCACCCCGTAGAGGTGGTGAAGAGGGGGAAGACTGCCAGCAGGGTTGAGGAGAGCCGCATCTCTCCTCCTCAGCTGGCCATTACTCCCTTTCCTGAAGGCGGTTGCAGAGGTGGTCAGAAATGGCCACCACAAAGAAGAACTCGACCAGAAAAGAATGTGCAGGAGGAAGATAAGAAGTGAAAGTTTTGGCTGACCGGGTTAAATTGTAAAAGGAACAACTAAGGTACCCTGGAATTTAAACTTACAAAAAATAACATCGCTCCCAAAGAAGAGTCGGAAGCAGCGAAGGAAAGTGAAAAGGGAAAGGTTTGGCTATTTTTTTCCTTCTCTCTCCTTCCCTATACTGACAACTAAGAGACTTAAATAAGAAATCGGAAAAATCCGCTTTGACATCAATAGGCAATTAAGCTGAAAATAAAACAAAATCCCAAAGGGATAATAAAGATTTCTGGACATTAAAAATTTTCTTTTTCAGAAGCAGGAAGGGAGAGAAAAAGAATAAGGGCAGGATCTGGAAGAGGGAGGAGACTGCCTGGAATTAAAAAGAATCTACAGTAAAACTTCAACAAGACTTCTAAAAGATACATTTTAACTGAAACTTTGCAACTAAATAGTAACCCCAGGAAGAGAAAGTGAAAAAAAAAGAGCAAAAAAGAAGCAGCTTGTGTGTATTTGGATTATTTGGTGATCTTTGGATTCTTGGTTATTATATTTGAATGACTAAAATCAATCGGGTGGTTGTTTAAAAATTTATACAATGGCACCACTTCTGGATGAATTGAAAATGGAACTTGAAAAGTACAAAGAAGATGCACAAGAAGGGAAGGGTTATTTTGGCTTCGTTTTTCAATTCTTAGAAATGGAGATTTGGAACTATGAGAAACAACAAGAAAAGACTGCAAAACAAGAAGACTGGGACAAAGAAGAAGCCATTTTTAATGAACAAGCAATTTTATGTGGAGAAGAAAAAGGAAAGGGGGGAAAGAGAATGGAGAATTTAAGACTTAAAACAACAACCAAAGAAAAGAAAAATAATTCAAAAAATAAGTATAATACTGGAAAGCAACAGAAAAGGGGAATACAGAAGAGAGAAATAGAGGTAGAGAAACAAGTGGGTAAAAAGGGGAGAGAGAAGAAGAGAGGGAAGAAGGAAAGGAAAAGAAGTTACAACGGACTGGAGCAAGATATAGAGAAACAGGACCTATTTAGAGATAATGGGTGAAAATCTAACTGAAAAAGGGATTCTGTAAAGGTACATAAGATTGTATTGTTATATTAGTAATAGAAATAACTTTAGAAAATTGGAAACAACGTATGATTAAAATGAGGGATAAAATAGTGTAATTTAGTGAAATGTTTGTGAATAAAATAAGTGAAATAAAATAAATGAGAAAATTGAATTAGGAAGGAACGGGAACATTTTAATTAGTTAATGTTTTATAAAATATAAGTGAAGAGGGGGGAATTAACTATGGAAAGCTTATAATTGTTCCCATAGAAGTATGATATTTAATTGAAAAGTAATGTTAAAGATGTTAAGACTTTAATGAATATTAATATTAATGATAGAATTGAATTGGAATGGAATGTTGTTTTAATTATATTATACATTTATAATTTTTTTTTTTTTAAGAATACAGTGTGTATTTTAAGAATGTACCAAGCAGAATCCGAATGGAAGTTATGTATTATCTTGAATGTTACAACTTTAGGGAAAAGATATAAAGGCGTCATACTCCAATTAGTAACTACAGGAGAAATTTTGTTTAATGAGAAAAGATAATAGATAATTGAAACAGGACAGACAAAAAATATAAATACAATAATTTGAATTGAGGTGAGATAATTAAAATAAAATTGAGAAAATTAACAGAGGGGAGAAGCTATGCAGAAAATGTAAAATAGTAATAAGATATGGAATAGAATATAAAAATGAGCATGAACCTGAATTTGTGTCTGTATGAAGAAATGTAACCCGAGATTATGCTACTTTCAAAAAAAGATGTTTTATTTGTATTTTTTTCCTCTTTGTGAAAACTCAAATAATTTTTTTTTTTTAAAAAAGAAGAGACTGGACTGCTTTCTGTCAGAAATGGGGTAGGGTCTCCCGCTTGGCGGGGGTGGGGGGGATTGGACTAGATGACCTACAAGGTCCCTTCCATCTCTGATTCTCTGTTATTTGTTATCTGGGGTGAGATTGCAGAGAAATCAATGAGTCACGGTGGAACTGAGAGGGTGGCCAAGATATAATTATATTGGATATATTGGAAAACTATTCTTAAGGGGAGGGATTTTCTAGCCCGGGAGAGGGTCGGTTGTGGGAAAGGATGAAGAAAGGCGTAGGGAAGCCCTCCCCTTCCCCTCTCCCACCTCTTATTGGCCAGTACAAGGGGCAAAGGGCACCCCCTGGAGGAGACAGCCTTCAGGGCCCAATTGAAAAAGGAAAGTGTGGGGGGGGGGTTGTTTCCCAGAAGCTCAGAAAGGAATTAATCTGCGTGGATGGGAGGCCACCAGGAGATCCCAGAAAGTAGGAAGAAAACCGTGGTCAAGGCAGCCACTCGCCTCCTTTTACTCACAAGAGACTCTCATTATACAGGTGAAATTCAAAAAATTAGAATATCGTGCAAAAGTTCATTTATTTCAGTAATGCAACTTAAAAGGTGAAACTAATACATGAGATACACTCATTACATGCAAAGCAAGATAGTTCAAGCCCTGATTTGTCATAACTGTGATGATTATGGCTTACAGCTCATGAAAACCCCAAATCCACAATCTCAGAAAATTAGAATATTACATGTAATCAATAAAACAAGGATTGTACATAGAACAACATCAGACCTCTGAAAAGTATAAGCATGCATATGTACTCAGTACTTGGTTTGGGCCCCTTTTGCAGCAATTACTGCCTCAATGCGGCGTGGCATGGAAGCTGTCAGCCTGTGGCACTGCTGAGGATGCTTCAATAGCGGCCTTCCACTCTTCTGCATTGTTTGGTCTCATGTCTCTCATCTTTCTCTTGACAATGCCCCATAGATTCTGTATGGGGTTCAAGTCAGGCGAGTTTGCTGGCCAATCAAGCACAGTATTCCCACAGTCATTGAACCAGGTTTTGGTGCTTTTGGCAGTGTGGGCAGGTGCCAAGTCCTGCTGGAAAATGAAGCCAGCATCCCCATAAAGCTCGTCTGTGGAAGGAAGTATGAAGTGCTCCAAAATCTCCTGGTAGACGGCTGCATTGACCCTGGACTTAATGAAGCACAGTGGACCAACACCAGCAGATGACATGGCTCCCCAAATCAACACAGACTGTGGAAACTTCACACTGGACTTCAAGCATCTTGCAGTGTGTGCCTCTCCATTCTTCCTCCAGACTCTGGGTCCTTGGTTTCCAAATGAGATGCAAAAGTTGCTCTCATCAGAAAAGAGGACTTTGGACCACTGAGCAACAGACCACTTCTGTTTTTCTTTAGCCCAGGTAAGATGCTTCTGACATTGTTTGTTGTTCAGGAGTGGCTTGACAAGAGGAATACGACATTTGAAGCCCATGTCCAGGATCCATCTTTTCTGATGAGAGCAACTTTTGCATCTCATTTGGAAACCAAGGACCCAGAGTCTGGAGGAAGAATGGAGAGGCAAACTCGCCTGACCTGAACCCCATACAGAATCTATGGGGCATTGTCAAGAGAAAGATGAGAGACATGAGACCAAACAATGCAGAAGAGCTGAAGGCCGCTATTGAAGCATCCTCAGCAGTGCCACAGGCTGACAGCTTCCATGCCACGCCGCATTGAGGCAGTAATTGCTGCAAAAGGGGCCCAAACCAAGTACTGAGTACATATGCATGCTTATACTTTTCAGAGGTCTGATGTTGTTCTATGTACAATCCTTGTTTTATTGATTACATGTAATATTCTAATTTTCTGAGATTGTGGATTTGGGGTTTTCATGAGCTGTAAGCCATACTCATCTCAATTAAGACACATCACGGCTTGAACTATCCTGGTTTGCATGTAATGAGTCTATCTCATATATTAGGTTCACCTTTTAAGTTGCATTACTGAAATAAATGAACTTTTGCACGATATTCTAATTTTTCGAGTTTCACCTGTAGATACTTTACATTCCAATATAATCCTTCTAATATATTTTCTACTTTCTCATAGCCTTTGTATCATTTTCTACTTCATGTATACATCAAGAAAAGAAAGAAAAAGTGAAAATTAACTTTCCTTTAATAAATGGAAATTTATTAAAATGATATATAGGTAAATTTTGGCTAAGTGGAAATAAAGAAAAAATATGAAATGGTTATATGAACATCTCTGGAATAAATATATATCATAGATTGGAGGATATACCATGTGGATCCTAAATACTGTATATTAGTTTTACTTTATATTTACTCTTTTTTTACTGTTTATTATACACTTCTCAAAAAAAATAAAGGGAACACTTAACACAATGTAACACCAAGTCAATCACACTTCTGTGAAATCAAACTGTCCACTTAGGTAGCAACACTGATTGACAATCAATTTCACATCCTGTTGTACAAATGGAATAGACAACAGGTAGAAAGCATAGGCAGTTAGCAAGACATCCCCAATAAAGAAGTGGTTCTGCAGGTGGTGACCACAGACCACTTCTCAGTTCCTATGCTTTCTGGCTGATGGTTTGGTCACTTTTGAATGCTGAGGAGCAGGGGTCTTCTTTTTGCTAGTAAGTGTTTGTGTGTGTGTGATGAACACTGGTAGTCCTTGAGTTAAGACCACAATTGATCTCCCTCCCTCCTTCTTTTCCTTCCTTCCTGCCTGGACTGCCTTCCCTCCCTCTCTCACTCCTCTTCTTTCCTTCCTTCCTTTTTCTCCCTCCCTTCTATCCTTCCTTTTCCTTCTCTCCTTCCTTCTTTTCTTTCCTTCCTTTGTCTCCTTCCCTCCTTTCTATCCTTATTTTTCTCTCCTTCCTTCCTTCTTTCCTTCTTCTCCCTCCCTCCCTTCTATCGTTTCTTTTCTCTCTTCTTCCATCCTTCATTCTTTCCTTCCTTCCTTCCTGCCTTCCCTCCCTCTGTCCTTCCCTTCTTTCATTCCTTTCCTCCCTCTCTCACTTCTCTTCCTTCCTTTCCTTCCTTCCTTTTCGCCTCGCTTTATCCTTCCTTTTCTCTCCTTCCTTTCCTTCCTTCCCTTTTCTCACTCCCTTCTATCCCCTTTTCTCTCTTCCTTCTTTCCTTCCTTCCTTCCTTCCTTTTTTCTCCCTCCCTCCCTTCTATCCTTCCTTTTCTCTCTCTCCTTCCTTCTTTCCTTTCTTTCCTTCCTCCCTTCCTCCTCTCTCCCTCCATTCTCTCTTCTTCCTTCTTTCCTTCCTTCCATCTTTCCTCCAAGAACCCAAGGCTCCTTGCTCCCTTTCCCCCCCACAACAACCCTGCGAGGGAGGCCGCCCAGGCACCAGGTCACCCAGGGAAGATTCAGGGGCCAGTGAGGGGCTCCTCCTTCCTCCTCCTTCCTCCTCCCCCACCCCAGTCTTTCTCTTGGTCTCTCCTTCCAGCACATACAGCAACCAAATTTCACTGTGCGGAGGTTGGCATGGTTGCGAGCTGGGCCCCTTCCTCTTCTGCTGTGTCAAGAAGACCCACAACTGCACAACAGGGTGTGTGGTTGCTGCATAAGCCAAAGTGTGAGGGCGGGGCCTTGGTTTTGCATGGGCGGGGCCTCCAAGCCCCTTCCCACGCCGTTATTCTGTTTTGTAAGAAGAAATTGGAAGCTGTTTTTATTCCCAAAACAATATAGAGTCCCCTGCCTGAGCAGTGGGGGGCTGGTCTTGAAGACCTCAAAAGTCCCTTTCAACTCCATTATTCTGTTTTATAAGAAGAGATTGTTAGCTATTTTTTTCTGAAACAATGTAGGGTCTCTCTGAGCAGGGGGGTTGGTCTAGAAGGCCTTGAAGGTCCCTTCCAAACTCTTGTTATTCTCTTTTATAAGAAGAAATTGGAAGCTATTTCCCCCCACCCCCACCAATCCAAAAGGGGATGGAGTTAGTTCAAACGAGCGTTTGGTGCCCCCTAGTGGACGGCAGAGAAAAAGGTGGCATTACAGGCCCTCCTCGACTTATGATGGTTTGTTCGAAGTGGCGACGGCGCTGAAACGAGCGAATCAGGGCCTTTTTTTTTTCAAACTTAACGACTGTTGCAGCATCTCCGCAGTTAATAGCACCCTGCCGCCCCCCCTTTTTTTTAACCTCTTATGACCCCTTCCTGGGATCTGTTCTGACCCAGGCTTCGTCAAACGTAAAGAAATGCAAACTTGTTTTCAAAGCAAAACCTATTTTATTGCAACGCTGGGGATGATGTTCATTCTAAGCCAAAATGGTTCCCCGACATAAGCACACACCTTTCAGTGCTGTGCAATGCTGCCAAAAACAGAAGTCTCCAATTACCTATAACAGAAACCAACCAAAGTACCAGAAAAAACCAACCAGAGTACACAAAGCTTCAAGAAGGACTTGGAATCTATCGAACTACCTTGCTTCCTGCAAAGAGTTCGTCATCTTGGCCTGACTTTTATCCCTTATGCGAGGGGAAATCACCTCCTAGCCTTACTCCCAAGTCACCTCTTTTGTCTCAGCTGGTCTCGCCTTCTGGAAGCTCTGTGTATACACACACTGGAACAGGCTCCCCTGGCTCCTCTTCCTCGCTGCTGCCAGACTCCGGAGGCAGCACCCCATTCCCAGATGGTCATGGCCCCATCTCTGCATCAGACACAGCACCCTCGTCCAAGTCCTCTCCAGACTTCCGGACTAGTCCCCGTTCTTCCTCATTGTCCAACTCCGCTGCCATCTGCATCGGCTGCCAGCAAACCACAAACACTTTCCCATAGCTTTCCCATGAAATGACCCACACCAAACGCTGTTCGTGGCCAATAAATCTTTATTCTGGATTTTGACAAAGATTAATATAAAATATAATTGATCCCAAGGTTCGCAAAGGGCTCTTTTCCGAGCCACAAGTGTCTCTCTTTTTCAATTTATTTTACTAAGAAATAAATAAAAGGCTGGAGGCTGATCTGGGCATGCCCAGGGGGGCTCTGTATCATATCCAATGTGACGGGCACGCCAGCCACGTTCACCAGGAGCGTGAAATAGGTATCGTAGTCACCACCGGGAGAAAGCGGGCACAGGGTGGTGCCATTGACAGTGTACTGGTGGGTCCCACCGGAGAGAAGAAGGTAGCGGTTGACCGGAGGCAGTTTTCCATCAGTTTGTTGGACCTGACCTGTGGGGAGAACAAGGCAGGGGGTGGGCAAGGAACCATGGCCAAGGCACTCCTTTGGCGGTATCAGGGGCAAGAGACCACATGTGAAAATCCAATTAATCTGCTTTATTGCTGAATGCCTATGCACAGGAATCTTCTAAGGGGTTTTTATGGGATGGATGGATTGGCCTTTAATGTTCGTTACCCAAACCACCATAAGCCCACTTTGGACATCCTTCCCCTGTTCTCTTCCTCCTCCTCCTCCTCCTCCCTGCTTTGCACTCGAGGGTTTATTTTGTGCTATATATCCAGTCGTTACACGATGGGGTCTCGACTCGGGACAGCCTGGGCTTTGCGCTGGCCGCCCCCTCCTTCGGTAGGCGGGCCCCCCGCTTGCATGAGGATGTTGACAATATTGTGGAAACGGGGAGGACTCCCGGCTGACACCTGCAGCTGCTGTGTCGCAGGTGTGGGGGGCTCCGACTCCCATCCGCGGTGCTGCTCACGCTGCTCAAACTCCACCTGCTCGTCCTGGCTGAGAGTCCGTCGACGATGGGCCCTTTCAGACGTCGGCGAGCGACTCCCTGGAGGGGTCTGAGGGTGGACGGGGTAGATGTAGACTCGGGCAGGACGCCGGGAGTGCTGTCCATGGGGTACATATTCTGCCTCCTGGCTGCTGGCTATCGAACGACGTTGGGGCTCTGCAGCCATAGTCCGTCTGTACGGTTCGGCGGACACAAGGGTGTTCCGCCGTTCCTCAGTGGGGACATTAACAAGCAGGTCCGACGTCCCTACGGCGACGTCTTGGAAACGAGGGCTGGGGTAGGCCGAGGGGGCTGAGGAGGGCCGGGGCCGGTTGTCTCATTTGCAGTTGTAATAACGGGGCGAGCAGCAGCATGGCAGATAATCAGGGCAGGAGTGGCAGTGGTGGCGGTGTTCCCGGCATCGGCGGTGTCCGTTTTCCAAGTTCATGGTGACCTTGAGTGGTTCCAGGGTACACTGGAGGCAGCGCCGTGGTGGGGACCAGCTGCGTTGCTGCCGCCGCCGTGGTGAGGGATCGTCGTCGGAGAATTGTAGTGACAGCTTTCACAGGGACGCTTTCTTCACCAGGCGGACAAGAACCAGCAGTTTTTCGGGTTCTGGAAAAGAAAGGAAGGGCTGTTGGCAAAACGGGCACGTGGGAAATGCGAGAGGCCGGGGCTGGGCACCACCACGCCGGTGTCAAAGCGTTGTAACTCCGTAACTCCTCCGTAACTCCGTGGACACAAAGCCGGTGGGGTTTCTCAAGCAAGATTGGACCTTGGGTTTCTCGTACGGGAATCCTTTTTACGGCAAGTCTTCGGGGAAAAAAAGGTCTGATGGTTCAAAAAGGGGATGGGGTTTACAGGTAGTCCTTGACTTACAAGGGTTCGTTTAACGACCCCCCTCGAAGTTATGATAGCCATGAAAAAAAGTGAATTAGGACTGTTTTTCACACGATTGTGGTCAAAATTCAGAGGCTTGGGCACTGACTTGTATTTATGATGGTTGCGATGTCTGGGGGTCATGTCATCCCCTTTTTGCGACCAAGTCAACAGGGGAGCAGGATTCACTTAATGACCCTGTGACTAATTTAACAACAGCAGTGATTCACTTAACGACAGGGGCAAGAAAGGTCATGAAAGAGGGCAAAACTCACTTAGCAATGGTCTGGCTTCACAACAGACATTTTGGGTTTAGTTGGAAGTCGAGGACTGCCTGAACGCAGAGTGCAAACACACACACACACACCCCGAACATTCCCCGCTGAAACCCCAGAAGGGACAAACAACGACGTTTGATCCTGCTCGTGTTCCGTGTCCGAAGCCACCAAATGTGGCCTCCGCACCCCCACTTTTGCGACCCCTAAAATGATGGAAGCAGGCCCAGCCCTGCCAGAGAAAGAAATGGTGCATTAATATTGCCATTTTAAAAAGGGTTTTCAAGTTTTATTTTCATTTCATTCTACGCAGGTTCGTTGTTTTGTGTTGTTTTGTTTTAAAAAGATTTTTTTTTTTACTATATAAAGAAAGAGCAACAGTTTCAACGTCTATATAAATAGCTTGTTGTCTGGTTATGGTTAATTTGAGCAATAGCCATCATCATCATATTCATTGATAGTGATCATGTAATAACAATATTTTATTATAATTCTATTCTATATTTTTGTTATCATATAATAATATTTTATTATAATTCTATTCTATATTTTTGTTATCATGTAATAACAATATTTTATTCTATTCTATATTTTTGCTATCATATAATAACAATATTTTATTATTCTATTCTGTATTTTTCTTATCATATAATAACAATATTATTCTATTCTATATTTTTATCATATAATAACAATATTTTATTATTCTATTCTGTTTTTGTTATATAATAACAATATTTTATTCTATTATAATTCTATTCTATATTTTCTCCACACAATATTAATACTTAATAATTGTTATTACTAAATCATGTCAATAATAAACATACCATAATGAACCCTCATGGTCAAATTAAACCTTCTCTTATAATTTTACATGTTCTAACTAACTTCTCTTTCTGTTAGTTAACCATTGAGAAAATGGACCCCATGTTTCATAATATTCCGTATCTTCCTTGTCTTTAATTTCAAGTGTTAATCTATCCATTTCTGCACATGCTATTATTGTTATTGTTATACACAAAAATGACAATGTACACAGCAAACAAGATAACTATGCTGGGATTGTTATCATCATCATCATCATCATCATCATCATCATCATCATCATCATCATCATCTTCTGTTCTGTAGGGATCTCCACACCTTTCCAATGTTGTGCAAATACAATTCTGGCTGCTGTTAACACACGTTAACTTGTGAATTTCGTTGTATGTATACTGTGTATATATGTACAACGACAATAAAAGAATTCAGTTCAACATGTAATATAGAATAAAATAGAATTCTGTATTGGCCAAGTGTGATTGGACACACAAGGAATTTGTCTTGGTGCAAATGCTCTCAATATACATTAAAAGGAAAGATACATTCATCAAGAGTCAAGAATCATCAGGTACAACACTTAATGATAGTTGTAGGGTGCAATAAGCGATCGAATCATACTAGGAAACAGTCAGATAGGATATTGGAATATAGAATAGAACAGAAAAGAACAGAACAGAACAGAACAGAATAGAATAGAATAGAATATATGGAATGGAATAAGAATAGAATAGAATTGAATAAAATTCTTTATTGGCCAAGGAATTTGTCTTGGTGCAAATGCTCTCAGTGTACATAAAATAAAAGGTACACCCATCAAGAGTCAAAAATCATATTAAATACATAGTCCCTTTATTATATTTTTCTGGTGTGACACCCAACAGAAAAACAGTAGTTCTGGTTTTAAATCTATATGTTCCTTTATCATTTTTTTTAATCCCAGTTATGTATTTTTGTCCAGTATGTCTTGGCTTTGGGGCACAGCTTCCTTTTACATACTTTGCATGGGTTACAACTTGCTCTGAGATACCTAGGAAAACAAGGGGGTGAAAATACTCCAATAGGCCCATGTAAAAATTCCCAATTTTGCTGTCCATTTTACACCGCACACTTCCATGTGTGCCATAACATTTCATGACTGATGCTTTTTTTTTTAATCTGCTGCTTAAACCAGGGTGCAATTTCCCCATTTACGACAGCAAATTTTCATCGCTCGCTTGTCTATTTACAATAGAGATAACACTGCCTTCCAACTAAAATGTTGAGAGCCCTTCGGAAGCTATTAATAAATGTTAGTGCCTGTTTTATTGTTGGGTTTTAAAGGGCAGATTAGCACCCTTGAGCAGTCTTGGTTCCTGCTGCAACCTTGCAATATTGTTTTATATCACAAATTCCACTTTTATATTTGTTTACTAGGTGTCCAATGTGTTAAAATATAAACATCATCATTATCAGTATAATCATGTACATATAGACGTATATGCAATAATATCAATCATTATTGAAAAGTGTACTATCTTCCATTATAATATCAATTATATAACCATCAAAATATTTACTAATTTTCTTCCATTATAATATCAGTTATATAACCATCAAAATATTTACTAATTATTTTTTCTTTCTCATGTGGTCTGTGGTCTCACATTGGACTGCTATTTGACAGAAATGGTATAGGCTCTTCCATTTGGGTGGGGGGGAGTAAGACTAGATGATCTACAAGGTCCCTTCCAAACTCTGATTATCTGTAAATCTGTAATTTCACATAAATCCACTCATCTAACTTCTGTATCTGTCAGCTAACCATCTGTAGCAAAGGTCCCATGTCACAAAATATTCCAAATCTTCTTTTTCTTTGATTTTTTAAGGTTAATCTAGCCATTTCTGCGCATTCCAGAATTTTATTTTATTTTTTATTATATCTGTAGGGGTTTCTATGTTTTTCCAGTATTGGGTGTTATATAATCCTGGCTTCTGTTAGAGACGTCAGCAGAGAATGCTAAATAAATAAAACATCAAGCAAACCAATAAACAAACAAGAGGCAGAGAATCAAAATCGGGTGAAGGATTTAGCACCGCTTTGTAAAGCCTTAGTAAGGCCACACCTGGAATCCTGCGCCCAGTTTGGTCACCATGTTACAAAAAAAGAGGTTGAGGCTTTTGGAAAGAGTGCAGAGAAGAGCAACTAAGACGATAACAGAATAACAGAGTAGCAGAGTCGGAAGGGACCTTGGAGGTCATCTAGTCCAACCACCTGCTCAGAATAACAGAATAACAGGAATTAAAAGCCTGGAGACTAAAACATAGGAAGAACCGTGGCAGGAATTGGATATGTTTTAGTTCAATAAAAAGGACTAGGGGGGGACATAGTAGTAGTAGTCAAATATTTGAGGCGCTGCCCCAAAGAAGAGGGGGAGGTCAAATTATTCTCCAAAGCACCTTAAGACAAGAAGCAACGGATGGAAATTAATCAAGGGAAAGAAGCAACCTGGAATTAAGGAGAAACTTCCTAACAGGGAGGACAATGAACCAGTGGAACTGCTTGCCACCAGGTGTGGGTGCTTCATCCCTGGGGGCTTTTAAGAAGAGACTGGGCAGCGACTTGTCTGAAATGGTATAGGGTCTCCTGATTGAGCAGGGGGTTGGACTAGATGACTTTCAAGGACCCTACAAACTCTGTTATTGTGCAACAGCTCTTGCTTGAGCAGGGGGTTGGACTAGATGACCTCCGAAGTCCCTTCCGACTCTTGTTAATTCTGTCAGAGTCCCCTGCTAGAGCAGGGGTTGGGCTAGAACAGTGGTCGGCAACTGGAAGTCTCCCCCCCGGTTCAATTCTAAGCTGACCGGACTCTATGGCAGTTCCCCAACCACAGAGTCTCTTTCTAGCGCAGCTTCCTTTTCTCTACCTGTCCTGACCAAAAGCCCTACAAATTGTGGAGCCGACCAGTTCCCCAACCATAAAGTCTCCTTCTAGCATGGTGTCTGTTCCGGACTAGCAGGCTCGAAGCCTGCAAACCTGATTGGCCCGCTGATAGCCGATCGTGATTGGTCGCCATAGACTGATGAGATTGGCCAGTAAGCGGGCTGCCGCGATTGGCCCTGCCAAGAGCGGCAAACTCAAATGCCTTCATTGACTGCCTAGCCACAGCCAGCCCTATATAAGGGGCTGCTGCGGCTGGGATTAGTTGCTCAGATCTGAAGTCACTAATAAAGAGCTGTTGTTGCTATCTGAGTCTTGCCTCCGTTCTTGAACCATCCTCCCAGATCTAACAGTGTCCTTTATCCTCTACCTGTCCTGACCAAAAGCCCTATCAATTGTGGAGCCAACCAGACTCTTATGGCGATTCCCCCCCCAACCATAGAGTCTCCTCCTAGCATGGTTTCCTTTTTCCTCTACCTGTCCTGACCAAAAGCCCTATCAATTGTGGAGCCGACCAGACTCTATTGCAGTGCCCCCACCATAGAGTCTCATAAGGGATTAAAACAGCCACATACGGCTCCGGAGCCACAGGTTGCCGACCCTGGACTAAGAAGACCTTCAAGATCCCTTCCAACTCTTGTTAAGATCCAGAGAGATGGGTTGGACGGAGAACTCCACGGTATGTCTTTCAACCCAACCACCTTTATCTCAAAGGTGCTTTCTTTTTTTTTCCACCAAGAGGCAACTGGACTTTCTGGGTTTCTTTTTTCTTCTTCTTTGAAGACGTTTTGCTTCTCATCCAAGAAGCTTCTTCCGCTCTGGAATGGAAGTGAAATGTCTTCAAAGAAAAACAAGAAAGTCCAGTTTCCTCTTGGGGTGGGGGTGGAGAAGCATATTTGAGACAGCCATGATGTCGTGGATGGTTGAGGATCTCCAATCACCTTGAGCTACTTATTTAGCTTACTTGGGTTTTAGTGGGGGGAGGGAACACAGCCCCCCCCCCCGAAAGCTCCCTGAGGACCTAAAGTTGTACACGATGGAAGGGGAGAGGGAAGGGAGGCATTTCCTCCTGGGAATTGGAAGAACTTGAAGGACGAAGCAAGAAACCCTGCTGGTTTTAATTGAATTAAAATCGGTTTTAAATTAAAAATGCTAATTTTGGAAGGAGCTGAGAGCTAAACACCCCCCCTCCCCTCCCAAGCTTCAGGGTGGCATCAGGAAGTAAAGGCTGAATTTACTTATATCATTCTCTTTTAATGACCCCGTAATCCCTTGCATCAGGGAGGAGTCTGGGCAACTGAATGGAGCTGAGTGTTTTACTGACCGGATGCCTTTCCTGTTGCCAGGGTGGGAGGTTTTTTTTCGGCAGATATATTGTCATTGTGCCCAGAAAGAGAAATATCTGCTTCTACCAAGGATCGAACTCACAGCCTCCTGATGGTGAGGCAAGAACTCCACCTCTAGGCCACCGCACCACTCACTGAATTACTTATATACTTTACTAATGTTCAAAAATGTTTCAACTGAAGTTGTTCCACCCCACCCCAATTTCTGCCATCACCCACCTACCCACACATACACACACACACCCCTCACCTTCGGCGGGGGCCTGACCTCCACACAGGTTCCTCACGAGGCAGCAGAAGTAATAGCAGACCTGGGAGGAAAAAGGGAGGAAGTTTATTCGATATATCTGTATCTCTATATAAAAGCGAAATGCCCCTCATGCATCGTCACAAAATCTCCAGAACCGTAAAGCCTAAACCTAGCTAGATCAGGGGGTTGGTCTAGATGACCTCCGAGGTCCCCTCTGACTCATGTCAATCCTGTCCCGGTCTCGCAACAGTCCCACTTGAGCTGCCTCAATCCTGGGCTCCCGAGCCCAGATAATCCCAGTCCTCGGGAAAGGGACCTCGTAAGTCATCTAGTCCAACCCCCTACCCCCATTTTTACAGCGTGGCCATGTTGTGGCCCTGATTCCCGAGCCTATGCTGTCAGAGGAAGAGGACCTGGAAGATGAGGGGGAGGAACTGGGAATGCCTTCCTCCCCAGGACCTTCCTCCCTGGTAATGCCTCAGGTTCTATCAGACAACCGATAGGAATAGCCTGAGATGAATCAGGAGGAAGGCATGTCGGAGCAGCCCCTGACAAGGAGTGAAGAGGAAGAGTATTGGCTCGACCCCAAGCAGCGTCGTAGGAAAAAACGTGAGCAGCAACGTAGGAGGCGTGGGAGGGTCAGAGAGTGAGCTGAGTCATTGAACCACACCCCACAGGGGATAAAAGTGGGTGTGGTTTCTCCTTAAACTTTGTAAGGCAGTGGCCCCCAACCTTTTTTGTGCCACGGCCCAGTACCGGCATCACAAAATGATCCGCGGCCCAGTACCAGCATCAGCACACATGACAAGGCAAGGCGAGCCGAGCGACCCCAAAGCAAGAGCCCCCTTTTTCGGCTTCATTTGTTCAACTAGAATCCATCCAACAAAGTGGAAAACTTGTCCTTCCACTAAATCCAAATTAAATTTGTTTTCGCTCAGGTTTTTTTTTTTAACAGCTGCACCCCATCTGACCCCCCCCACCTCACGGCGCTTACCCACTTGCTTGCCTTGCAACGAAAAGATTCTCCCGCAGAAGCGGCGCAACCGACTCCCTGATATCCTCCTACACGGCCGTTTGAATTTAATCTCACGCCTGGAGGTCACGTGAGCGACACGGCCCTGCCCGATTAGTGCAGCTGGGAGCTTGAAATTAGTCAATCAGGAAGCAACAAAATGTTACTCGGCTCACTCTTTCTGTCCAGGGCTCAGCAGCCTGTGTGGTTCTTTTGAAAAATGTGTGCCGGCTGTTACCATTCCACGCCCGCTCACACTTCCCTCAGGGCTAACCGCCCAGATTTTTTGCATATAAAGTTTTGCATCTGCCTATATCCTGGTCCTATATCTCTTTTTTTTTTGTTCTGTAATTTGTGAGTTCCTTTTGGGGGGAACAAATGCCTGCTGTAGCAGAACTTTATGCAGTTCATTTTTCGTATTTTCATTTTGGGAGAAAGGAAAGAAGAAAAATTGGAGTCTTTAAAAAAACTTTTTCATCGAAACAAGATGACGGTTGCCAAGCAAAGCAGGCGGCCCAGTAGAAAATGTTCCACGGACCGGTACAGGTCTGGGGACGGTGGTTAGGGACCCTGTTGTAAGGGACAAAGTTTAACCTTACTTCAGAGTTTCTTTGTGCATGATTATTTTGTGGACTACCTTGTGATTTTTATGAAGTAAAAGAATCATTTATCTCTGTGAGTAAAACTTTATTTGCTGCCAGTTCGGACTTGGCAGGCAGGACATGGTGGAATGCCAAGAATATTATCAGTTCCAAAGAATTAACTCTGTGAAGTCCGAGCCAGCTTGCCTGCCTGTGTTTGTGTGTGTGTGTACTCCCTCATCTTTTGGGAAAGAGGAAAGGCGAGACAGAACAGGACACAAGTCGTCGTGTTGGACTGCACCATGGTGGACACCCCTTAATTCATACTCTGTGGGCCCCCGCATTGGAGGCTTCCATGCCCATCCCTCCTGGGGGGAGCACCCCCCACCCCTCACCACGGTGGCCAGCCTGAGGGCAAGTTGCACCACCACGATCAGCATCAGGAGGACGGCCACCGTCTCATAGAGCTCCAGGCAGCAGCCCTCAGGGGGCGGGTGGCACAGGAGGCTGGTGTCCCCCATGGGTGAGGAGGAGGCACCAGGGCCGGCAGCTGCCCGGCTGCGCCAGGCATCCCCTCTGCCCCCTCCGCTTGGCACATCCCGGGCATCGGTGGGGTGGGGTGTGTGTGAAGTGGCCTGGTCCAAGCAGGGTTTGTGATGCAACCCAGGCCCACTCCCTCCCCCACCAGGGACTGTGAGGTGGAGGGGGCTGGGGGAGGGGGCAGGTTGGGGCTGCCCTCCCCCCCTTTCTTTCATCTTGGTTTGTGCCCTTCAGGCAGCCTCCACACCCATCAGGCTGGGCCAGGAGGTGGGCAGAGGGAACTCCCTCGCAGGTGGGCCCTGGGAAGGCTGGCCTGGACCCCTCATCTCCTCCCTTCTTCCTTCTCTATCCTTCCTTCCTTCCTTCCTTCCTTCCTTCCTTCCTTCCTTCCTTCCTTCCTTCCTTCCTTCCTTCCTTTCCTTCCTTCCTTCTTCTTCCCTTTTCTACACCTTCCTTCCTTTTCAATCCCTTTTCTCCTATTCCTTTCCTCCCTTCTGTCTTCCTCCCTCTTTTCTATATCTTCCTTCCTTCCTTTTCTCATCTTCCTTCCCTCCCTCCTTCCTTCCACCTTCCCTTTGTATATCTGCCTTCCTCCCCCTCCCTCCCTTTTCTAGATCTTCCTTCCTTCCATCCTCCATCTCTATTTTCTCCCTTCCTTCCTTCTTTTCTTCCTTTTCTCATCTTCCTTCCCTCCCTCCTTCCTTCCTTTTTATACCTTCCTCCCCCTCCCTCTTTTCTATATCTTCCTTCCTCCCTTCCATCCTTCCTCCCTCCCTCTCCATTTTCTCCTTTCCTTCCTTCTTCCTTCCATCCTCCCTCCCTCCCTCTCCATTTCCTTCCTTCCTTCCTTCCTTCCTTCCTTCCTTCCTTCCTTCCTTCCTTCCTTCCTTCCTTCCTTCCTCCCTCCCTCTCCATTTCCTTCCTTCCTTCCTTCCTTTTCTTCCACCTCCCTTTCCTTCCTTCTTCCCTCTCTTTTCTCTTTCTTCCACCTCCCTTCCTTCCGCCAACAAAGGGCAGGCACCACAGAGTAGCACCCCCCACTGATCCAGAGTCCCCACCTCCTCGGCCACCAGGTGGCGAGATAGAAGCAGGAGGAGAATTGGCACGATTCCACCACACCACAACCCGGAAGAAGATCCCCCTGCAGAACCCCTTCCCACCAAGCCTTTCCGCCCCAGGGAGCCGATTCCTCTCCTCCCCACCCCAAACAACAAAAGGAAGCAATAACCCCCCACAATATAGACCCCCCTCTCCAGCCTTCACCCCCATCTTTAGGGCTCCTATCTGTTAAAGTAGGGCTGTTGGCCCCTTTAAGACCTTTGGGATTCTGGGAGTGGAAGTCAGAGGTCTTAAAGCAGCCACTCCGCTTTAAACTTTCCTTGATGTAAGTGGGCAAACCTAAATTCCTAACCAGCTCCAAGGAAGAATTCCTGATAAAGGGCATCATTTGATGATGATTTGGTTTTTTCTTTTTTAAAAAAAAACAAATTTTATTAATTTTCAAAGACAATACACAAACAAAACATAAAACATAAAAACATAAAACATCTTTTCTGAAAGCTGCTTATTAAGTTTTAACAAAACAAATAAAACATCTTATTTGAGTACAGCATAGTTCCAGGTTATCACATTTCCATACAGACACAATTTCATATGCATATTCATCTTATGTATTCAACTTCATATCTTATTACTCTTTTTCCAACTTCTCACTATTTCTCCCTTAATACTTCTCTTAATTTTCTTTTATGGTTATCTCATTTTCTTCTTATTCAATTATATTTTACCTAGATTTCTATATCTTTTTATTCATTGTACTTATACTTTCGTCTGTCTTGTTTACAATTTCATATGTTCTCTTCCAACATTCTTCCAAAATTTTATTAATTTTCAATAAACAAACATAGACAAACAAAACACAAAACATGAAAACATAAAACTTCTTTTTGGAAAGTGGCTTAGCCCCGGGTTACATCTTTTTGTACAGACATAAATCAAATTCATGCTCACCTTATATACCATTTCATATCTTACTTAACATTCTAAATTTTCTATATGTCTTCTCCCCTCTTTTCACTCTCTTAATTCTATTTTATTTATTTTATCTCAATTTAAATCATTATACTTGTATCTTTTGTCCGTTCTTTTTCAATTATCTATCTTTTCTCTTTAATACAAAATTTCTCTTGTAATCACTGGTTGAAGTGTGACGCCTTTCTATCTTTCCCCTAAATTTAACACTTAAAATAATATATAATTTCCATTCTGATTCTGCTTAGTACATTCTACGTTCTACATTTTAAAATAAGAAAATAATAAGTTTATAATATAGTTAAAACAATGTTCCATAGCAAATTAAACTCTATCATTAAATCGTAGACATTTTACACATTCCCTTTAATATTTTATTAATTCATATAATATTCCAATTTTCTAACTCTATTTCAAATACAAATACTACAATACAATCTTATGTATTTTTGCAGAATCTCTTTTTAATTGTATTTTACCCTTTATCTCTGAAAAAAAACTGTTTTTTAACATCTTGTTTCAAGCCTTTATAACTTCTCTTCCCTTTTTCCCTTCCTTTCTTGTCGAATCTAACCTTTTTACCTCCCATCTCTTAATCTCTGCCCTCTTAGTCTCCCCTCTCTGTTGTATTCCTCTTTTCTGTTGCTTTCTGACATTGTATCGATTTTTCACCTTATTTTTCCCTTTCTTGGTTGTTTTTTTAAATCTTGTATTCTCCATTCTCTTTCCCCTCTTTCCCTTTTCTTCCTCAACTAAAATTATTTGTTCATTAAAGATGGCTTCTTCTTCTTCATCCCAGCCTTCCTGTTGTTGTAATTCCTGGTAGGTAGAAATCGCCATTTCTAAGAAGTGAAAAACAGATCCAGAAGAGCCCCTGCCTTCTTGTTCTCTCTTCTTTTAGCTTTTTGAATTCCATTTTCAATTCTTCAACCGACAATGCCATTGTAAGATATTTTTTTTAAACAACCCAAATGTTTTTAGTTTTTCAAAAAATAGTTTCCAAAAGTCCCAAAGTCACCAAGCAATCCAAATCAACACAAACTGTTTCATTTAGCACTTTCTTCTTTTTATACTTTCTCTTCCTGGGGTAGAATTCAATTACAAAGTTCCAAAATGTATTTTTAGAAGTCTTATTGCAGTTTATCTCTGATCTTATAAGCTCCAAGCAGTCTCTTCCAGCAAAGTCTTAATATAAATTCTTTACCTCTCCCTTCCCACTTATAGCAAAAAGATTTTATTTTTTTAATTCCAATGTTCAGAAATCTTTAATGTCCCCTTGGCTTTAATTTTCAGATTTAATTACCTTCTGTTGCCAAAGTGGGTTTTTCTGATTTCCATCTGCTATCTCTGTAGGGAAGGAGAGTGAGAAAAAAACAAACTTTCCCTTTTCACTTTCATCCGCCACTTTTTACAATCTTCTCAGGGAACAATGTATCTTTAAAAAAGTTGAATTTCCAGGGTATTTAGATGTTACTGGTTGTCCGGGTTCATCCTAAAACTTTCACTTTCTCAACTTCCTCCTGCACATTCTTGTCCGGCTGAAAGCTTCTTTGTGGCGGACATTGCTGACCGCCGCTCCACCGCCTTTGGAAAAGGGAGTTAAGCTGGCTGGGGAGGGGGGTTGCAATTCTCCCGGACCCCTGCCTGGATCTCCCCTATCTTCAGTTACCTCTACGGGGTAACTATAGCCTCCAAATCCAACTGGATCAGGGGCACTCCAGCAGCAAGCGCAGCAGGAACCGCGCACGATCGCCGATTCCTGCCACCGCCGAAGCCTTACAAAGCGGAAGTCCATGATTTGGTTTTTTCTGTCCTTTCATGCCCTCCCCAGAGACAAATCAACCGGTTCTCCGCCATCATGATTTCTTCCAACAACCTGTTCACCAAACCGCTCAGCAAGTTAACATCCGGTTCTGCCGAACCACTGCGAACCAGCTAAATCCCATCACGGGAGGTGTCAAGGTTAAACGCTGGGCTCCATCATCTTCTCCCACACATTCTGTACACACCCGCATGCAAAGGGTGTTTCTTGTTTGCGTTAGCTGGGATTTTTGAACCCAGGTGAGCTTGGGGGGGGGGTGGCTTTGGAAGGGTGAGGGTGAAAGCAAAGTCTGTCAACTCAAACCAAACCTTGGGGGCAGGGGCAGGGTTGGTTTCACAATCCTACACTGCACTCAATTTGTTTTTGTGTTGTACAGGTCACCTTCAAGGAGTGAGGGAAGCCAAATGTCAACTCATAAAATATGTCTATGCCTGTTTTTATAGTTGCCAACAAAAAAGGGGGGGAGGGTGGAAGGAGTTTGAAAGAGTAGTGCAGCAGTTTGGAACCGAAAGTGCATTCCATTCATATCTTGCAAAGATTATAACGAAGCGACTGGAGTTTATGCCGTGCAAATCTCTAGTTGGAGGACGTGATTGTTGACTCTTGGCTATGGACGTCTTTCGGTTGGGGAATATGAATTATGATGCACCCAAAGGAGTGTGTGGAGGGAAAGCAGAGTCAAGGGTGACAGTGAATTACGTGTTTCAGAATTGGCTACATCCAGGTCATGCTGACCTGTTCGCTCCTAATAAATTCATGATAGGTTTCGAAGTTTGGCCCGAGGCTCCTGATTTCATTAGGGCAATTGCTGGAATCCTGACAAAGCCACTTTCTCCCCATTGTTTTCACACACCTGTGGGCCAGGTAAAGGCTGCACAAACAGGCCCTGCCAGGTAGCAAGGAGCCTTCGTGCTTGCCTGCCTGACCAGGTGCCCAGGTTGGAACCATGCCAGCTGGAGAAGGGGGGTGTCTTGGTTTGGGTGGGGAGGCAGCAGGGCAGGAAAAGAGGAAGGTAGGAGCTGTGTTGAAGAGGTGAGAAGAACCTGCTAATCGGATCGGCCCATCTCTGGGCCTTGGGAAGGTGGGCAGGGAAGCAATTATCCAGGGCAAGGCAACGCTGGGGTGGGAAGGGAAGTGGGGAGGGGGTCCTTGCTGTGGGGTGGGAGGGGGGCAGTAGATGAGGAGGAGGAGCCCCAGAACAGGAGCTGGTGGTAACTCTTGGATGTGACCCTGCCCCACCCTGGACTCTTTGTAAGGTGAAGGCTGGGCCTCTCCTTGGAAAGAGGAGGAGAAGGAGGAAGAGGAAGGAGGAGCAGGAGGAGGAGGGGAGGACAAGGGAGGAGAAAGAAGAAAGAGGGGAAGGAACAGGAGGAGCAGGAGGTGAGGAAGAGGAAGAGCAGAGGGAGGAGCAGGAGCAGGGGAGGAAAAGAGGAGGGTCAGAAGGAGAGGGAGGAGGAGGAGAAAGAGGGGAAGGAACAGGAGGAGGAGGAGGCAAGGAAGAGGAAGAGCAGGAGGAGAGGGAGAAGGAAGGGAGGAGCAGGAGCAGGGGAGGAAAAGAGGAGGGTCAGAAGGAGAGGGAGGAGGAGAAGGGAGGAGAAAGAGGAGGAGGAGGGGAAGGAACAGGAGGAGGATCAGGAGGAGAGGAAGAGGAGCAGGAGAGGGAGGATGAGAAGGGAGGAGGGGAGGTAAACAGGAGGGTCAGAAGAAGGGGAGGAGGAACAGGAGGAAGAGAGGAGGAGAAAAGAAAGACTTTTAAGCCCACCACCCACAGATGCTCACGCGCACACACACACCCATCCAGCCCATGTCCAGGAAGAGACCCCCCCAGGCCCCTCCTTCGACCCCCTGATCCAATTTCCAAGGCAATCTCTGGGGGTCAGAATGGGTTGCCCCTTCCACCCCCAAATCTTCCCCCAAGCCGCCTCCTGGAAGGCACAGAGAGTCCCAAGAGATGGAGAGTGTGTGTGTGTGTGTGTGTAATTTCCAAAGTGTCTCCCCCCCGCAAGGTAGGCCAGGTCTGGAAACACTAGGACCGTGATGGCGAACCTTTTCAGCACCGAGGGCCCAAATCAGAATGCATGTGCATTTCATGTCTGTGTGTGTGAAACTGAAGAGCAGCTGGCCTGTGCACGCGCGTGCCTGGTTTTGGGCTGTTTTCAGGCCGGATTCAGGCCGTTTTTGGGGCTGTTTTCCAGACTGTTTTCTGGCTGTTTTCCAGGACTTTGCCTGCGAAGACCAGCTGCGTGCCAGAAATCAAAAGAGCAGCTGGCAATGGCCCTCATGCCCACAGAGAGGGCTCTGCGTGCCACCTCTAGCCCCTCACAGAACAAGGACTGCAAGGAACTTTGCTTTACTGTTGCAGGGTGCATTGGTTTTGACAAGGGGAGGGTACCTCCATCCTCTCGGCCTCAAACCTTGCTCCAAAATCTTCTTTTTTGCTCCCTTGACATGCATTTTGGAGCCTGGTTGCAAATTGGCGTTGAATTTGCGTCCCATGTGTGTGAGAGAGACCCTAATACAGGCCATCCTCCATTTATGGCCATTCGTTTAGTGACCGTTTCAAAGTCACAGGAAAAAAAAAAGAGACTTTAGGGCCGTTTTTACACACTTAACGACCGTGGCAGCAACACTCCGTGACCAAAAATCCAGGCACTTGGCACCCGACTCACGTTTATGGAGAAAAGAGGGCGATCCCCTCTTGCAACATTCTGACAGGCTTAACGACCATGTGCCTCACTTAACGGCTAATGCAAGAAAGGGGACAAAAACTCACTTAGCAACAGTCTCGCTCAGCAACATAAATTTGGGGCTCTGTGGCAGTTGTAACACAAGGACTGTTGTTGGGGCAAAACCTCTCTGGATCCCTTGGAAGGGAGGTGGTCAGACTGTCTGTGGATCTGTCATGTCCTGGGGGCTGGTAGGACACTTGGGGGTGCTCCCCGCCCCCCATCCGGTGGCCCCCCCAACCCCCCTCCTTGCCCCCCCACCTTCAAGTTTCCCAGGTGGCCTCAACAGGCCATTCAAGGAGTGGCAGCCCCCTCCCTCCAAAACTGGCCTGGCGGATTTATCTTGATTTGGAAGGGGCCGCGCCATTTCAGACCTGACGGACTTTCAAGAAGAGCTTGGACTGCCATTTTGTCAGGCCGTTTTTCAGGCCTTTTGGGGGCTGTTTTTCAGGCTTTGGGGGGGCATTTTTGAGGCCTTTTTCGGGCTGTTTTCCAGACCTTTTGGGGCCATTTTCAGACCATTTTTCAGGCCTTTTTGGGCTGATTTTCAGGCTGTTTTTAAGCCATTTTACAGGTCTTTTTCAGGCTGTTTTTCGGGCCATTTCCTGCCCCAAAAAACAGCCTGAAAAATGGCCTGGTTTTGGAGCAATTTTCGGGCCTTTTTCCAGTGCTCCAGTGCCCGCGAAGACCAGCTGGCCGGCGCTCGTGTGCGTGCCAGAAACCAGAAGAGCAGAGCCATTGGAGGTTTTCAAGAAGAGATTGGACAACCGTTTGTCTGGAATGAACACAGACAGGGTCTCCTGCTTGAGCAAGAGGTTGGACTAGAAGACCTCAAAGAGCCCTCCCAACCCTGTTATTCTGTATTCTGTCTTGGCCTACTTAGATCTCACATTCCAGCACCTGATGTCTACTTGAATTTCACCCATTGGGTAACTGTGTTCCAGGTAATAAGCCATGATGGGTGGTTTAGAATCACAGGTGGACAATGGTGGCCTATTAAACAAGCCACCATTCATCCAATCGGAGTGTAGCCTGAGATTACAAGCCCAATCTTCACCTTGGAGGCAGGTGGCCTTCCGTTCTTTCAGAAGACTGGAGGGCAACCAACCCCGACGCTTTGGAGACTACAACTACTCTATTTTAAGTTCTATTCTATCCTAAAGGAAGGAAGGAAGGAAAAAAGAAGAAAAGGAAGGAAGGAAGGAAGGAAGGAAGGAAGGAAGACAGACTTTCAGCTCTATTTACTCTATTCTAAATTCTATTCTATTCTATTCTATCCTAAAGGAAGGAAGGAAACAAAAAGAAGAAAAGGAAGGAAGGACGCATGGACAGACAGACAGATTTATCTGAAATGGTCTGGGGTTTCCTGTCTAAGCAGGGGGTTGGACTAGAAGACCTCCACCTCCCTTCCAGCTCTCTTCTACTCTATTCCATTCTAATTCCTTCGTCTGGCATCCAGAAGGGTCTCCTGGGCCCTGCCAGTTGTTGGTGGTGATGGGGGGTCCTGCTTCTTCACCCCACCCCCACCCCTCATCCTTGAGGGGGACCCTGCCATGCGGGAGGGGGGTCCAGCCTGCGTGACTGGTCTGCTTCCCTTGGCCTTGTGTCCCCAATCCTCAATCGCTCCAGCTGCGTCCAGAGGCGTCTCCCCAGCCTTGAAGGGGGGGCTGCCTGTTGAGAGGGGTTCTCCCTGCTTCTTCTCCCCTTCTCCAGAGGCGCCCCCCCTCAGTTCCTTCAGGACGGTCTCCCCAACCTTGAAGGGGAGGGGCTGCCTCTTGGGAGGGGGAGTCCGGGTTCTTCTTTCCTCTTCTTCGCCCCCTCAACCCCTCTCCAGAGGCGGCCCCTCCCTCCTCCCCTCCCGCACGCTGGCCTGGGTCCCCCCGCCCCCCCTCCAGCCCCTGACGCGGCCTCTGATGCGGGAGGTGGGCGAGGGAGGCGAGCGTAGGGAGCCTCGGCGGACGGACGGACGCACTGGAGCAGCAGCCCCGGCGCGGGTCGTGGGAGGGAGGAGTGGGGGGTCCCCGCTGGTGCCTCCAGCTCCGCTCCTCCGCGCGCGGCCCGCAATCCCCCTTTCCAACCCCCTCTACCCCCTCAATGGCCTTCGACTGAGAGCCTCCTCCTCGCCCCCCGCCCGGATGCGGCCAGCGCGCGTCGAGGGCGGCGGAAGCGGCGGCTGCTTCAACCCGAGACGCGGCCGGCGAGCGCGGAGCCCAGAGGCGGCGGCGGCGGCGGGGCGGCTCCTCCTCCTCTTCTTCTTCTTCTTCTTCTTCCTCCCGCTGCTAAGGCCGGTAAGCCCCGAGCGACCGGATGGAAGGAGGGAAGGAAGGAAGGAGGGATGGATGGTTGGATAGATGGACGGAAGGAGGGATGTATGTATGTAAGGATGGATTAATAGATGAAGGAAGGAAGGATGGATAGATGGAAGGAGGGAAGGAAGGAGGGATGGAGGGATGGATGGATGGATGGATGGATAAAGGAAGGAGGAATGGATGGAGGGAAGGAGAGAAAGATTTTATTTATTTTTATTTGATTTGATTTGTCAATTGCTTACAAGATAATAGGTAAAAGTATAAACATAATTATGAATACATGGATACATATAAGAAAAATAAAAGAAACAATAGGACAGGGATGGTAGGCAGGATAGATGGAGGGAAGGAGGGATGGACAGATGGATAGATGGAGGGAGGGATGGAGGGCCAAGAGGCCCGGACTCCCCAGCTTCCTTTCCCTGTGTTTGGTCCCCTCCCTCTCTGCTTATCTCTCCCCCCCTAACACCCCCTCCCTGCAAATCCACATCCCTCTTGCTTCTCGTAAGCCGGAGCCCTCCCTCCCTCAGCTCCGAAATCCCCGCTGGCGTGGAGCCATTTGGGGGAGGGATGGGGAGAGCAAGGCCGCAAAGGGCTCCTTCCATGCGGTCGCCCCCCCCACACACAAAAAAAACCCAGGGCAGCCCTTCCTGCCTCTCTCCCCCTGCTTCCCCTCATGGTTCTCCACCAAGGAAAGAGCTGCTTCCCTTCTCTCCCTCCCCACCTCGCCCACACGCCCGGGCGTGGGCAGGTCTTCTGAAGCCCACCCACCCCTTTTTTTGCTCCTGCAAGGATGGCTCCCTCCTCCCTCCTCTTTGGATCTGTGTGTGTGTATGTGTGTGTCTCGTCCATTTTGCTGCACCTCCTGGAGACACCTGGACGCTGCAAGGGGCCCCTCTCCCATCTTTGGAAGGGGGGCTCCCCTCCCCAACACCCTCACCCTGTTGCAACCCCCTGTTTCCCCCCCTTGGGTTCCCTGGAGGCTGAAATGTGGCTTTGAGTCAGGTGCTGACACACACAAACACCATGCCCGGCAAGCCAGCCCCCCCCACTACCCCTAATTCACTCCCTGCGAGAAGGAGATTTTTTGGGGGGGTGGGGAGACACAACTAATGGGGGAGTAGGGGAAGAGCAGCTGTGATCAGAGGGGGCAGGGAGGCTGAGGGAAGGGGAGAGCAGAGCTGGAGGAGGGGAAGGGTTGGCTTAGGATGGGTGGGGTGGGTGGGGGGTGTCGAGGTAATTCCCCGTTAGGAGAATGAGCACACACAGGGAGACGTAGTGAGAGTGGTGAAGAATAACACACACACACACACACACACAGCACAAAGATACACTGTACAGTTAATGTAGGTTTTTACTTCCAATAAACGTTTAAGCACAGTCCAAGATAAGCAGTCCACATCATTCACAATTAAACCATTCAATTTTTCAATCCAGGGATAATCCAAATATCAAAGTCCAGTATCAAAAACAGTTCAGTAACAGACTTATATCAACGATCAGTAACAGTCTTTAGGAGGAACGGCAAAACTCTCCAACAGAAGGAACAGATACTCACCGAGACTCACTCACTCCTTCCGGACACTAAACAACCCAGGTTTCTGGCTCCATCTTATGGCCGTTTGCAGAACCACACCCAATTACAGTTTTAGCATTCTCTTAAAGACATAGTATTAAAATGTCTATTCTAGTTTATATATTTCCAACCCAAATAACTGTTAGGTGACTTACATTCCTAACATTCTCCCCTTTTGGGTAGGACAATATATACAACCTCACATTCTAAGTCCATAATCTTCACAGCATGCCTTATGCTTTATAGAGCCTTGGGCCTTTGTAAAATGATCTGCTATATTGTTTTCTGACATACAGTATTCTAGCTTAATCATCTTACTTTGCACATGTTGTCTCACATTTAAATATCTTAAATCTGTGTGTTTCGTTCTCGTTTTAACAGCAATCTTTGAAGCCATCTGTATTGCTGATTGGTTATCTTCGTAAATAACAATAGAATCTGTTATATCAATTCCCATGTCAATCAATAATTGCTTATACAAAACTAAATCTGTACATAATAAAGATAAACATAAGAATTCAGCCTCCATTGTTGACAAACTTAGATGTTTCTGTCTAATAGCCCTCCATCCAATCAACACTTTTCCCAATAATATCACAGTACCCGATGTAGATTTTCATTTATTTATGTCTGTAGCAAAACTTGCATCAGCATATGCAGTTAAACTCAGTTCATCTTTTGACTCCAAATACAATGCATAATGCATTGTTTGTTTCAGATATCTTAACACACGTTTAGCAGCTTGCCAGTGCCTTTCAGTTGGCTCAGCGTTAAATCTCGCTAATTGGTTAACACTGTATGCTGTATCTGGCCTTGACTAATTACTGAGATAAGATAAACTACCAATCAAGGACTGATAAATGTTCTTATCAAAAATAGGACTTTGAACATCACTATGGCTAAACTCCTGGGTCATCGGTGTTTTAGCCAGCTTACAAAGTTCCATTTTAAAACTTTTTAGTAATTGGTTAATTTTATCTGCCTGTGAAATTTTGTATCCTCCCCTAGTTCTATCTATCTTTAAACCAAGATATTGTTTGATTTCTCCTAACTGTTTTATCTTAAATTTTTTCTCTAAAAGTGAGATTATTCTAGTAGCTTCTTGTTCAGTTTTGGTGATTAATGCTATGTCATCAGTAAACAATAGCAACAATGAAATTACACCATTACTTTCTCTTTTGAACAAACATGGATCAGCCATGCCAGCTACAAAACCTATCTTAGTTAATTCTTTACCTATACACTGGTTCCACTCATATCCTGATTGCTTCAAGCCATAAAGACTCTTTTTCAATCTTCAGCAATCAGTTGTATTATCATCTTTTATACCTAAACATTTCTTTAAATATACAGTGTGTTGCAACGGTACATGCAGATATGGCGTTTCAACATCTAAATGATTTATAATGTATTTCTCCTTAGCTTCCCACACTAATGCTGCCCTTAATGTAGTAGCCTTCAGACTAGGTGCAAACACCTCATCGTAGTTATTTGCTCTCTGATTGAACCCTTGTGCTACTAACCTGGCTTTATGGGTAACAGTCCCATCTACACCTGTCTTAAGCTTATATATCCATTTACATCCTATGGCATGTTTACCAGATGGTAACTTAACATTTTTGTATACCTCCAGTTTTTTAATGATTCCAGTTCCTTATCCATTGCTACCTGCCAAGCAGCCTGATCCTTAACAGGATACAGTTTTAGTTCACTATAGTTACCAGGAACTGTATTCACTTGGCATACAACACTAGCTTGATATCTATCAGGTGGTCGTGTTACATGGGTTGAACGTCTTGGTGATACAGAGCTAACTGGTGGACTCTCCTGTGCCACCTGCTCCTGTTCTTCTACCTCCTCCTGTGCCTGTTCTACTACTTCCTCCTGTTTCTGTTCTTCCTCTTTAATGGCTATTTGTGGTTTACTTATTTTATCTTTAGGGACTATTTGGGTGTCAATAATAAGATCATTGCTGGATTCCTGTTCTAGTTTATCCCACCCAATGTGCTCAAGAAATTTTGCACTAGCATGACAATAAACATGAGCTGTGCCTTGATCCCAAAATCTAAACGATCTGTGGTTGGCCTCATAACCCACAAAAAATAACTTCTTAGCTCTATGTTGCCCTTTCATTCTTCCTTGTGAGGGAATATGCACCCATGCTGGAGCTCCAAATGTGTGTAGGTAACTTAAATTTGGTTTTCTGCCATGCCAACAAGTGAATGGCTATTCACCAATTGTTGTGTTAACTATATTGTTTAACACATGGTTACTACACATTATGGCTTCACCCAACAGTGTTTCAGGCAAACCTGAATCAGATAACATAGTACGAGCCATGGCTTGTAATGTTTGCCCTCTTCGTTCTACAAATGAGTTATGTTATGATCTGTAAGGTGCAGAATGTTTATGCTCAACACCAGCCAATTTCCGCATTGTTTGGAATCTTTTGTTAACAAACTCAGTCCCGTTATCAGTAACTAAAGTAATTACTTTACTATTCATTTTTCTCTCTGCAAACCTTAGCAAGTTAAAGAAATGTTGGAATGTTTCTGTTTTGTTTTTCATAAGATAGCAGAAACCGTATCGTGAGTAATGGTCCATAATACTCAAAATATAGCAGGCACCTCCCAAACTAGGTTTCTTAGGTCCAATTATGTCAGCAAAAACAACCTCTAAAGGTTCTTTGGTCTTTAACCCATTAAGTCTGTTTGCTGGAGTAACCTTGCTCTTCTCTTGGCTACAGGCATTACAATTTAAATACTTGCTACAGGGTTTCAATTTTACTCCCTCTGACAATTCAACAGTTTGTTTGAGCATTTTGAAATTAACATGCCCTAGACGTCTATGCAGTAAATGTATACATTCATCATGTGGCTTAACATTGTTATAAACTGAGTCAGTTATCTTCAACTGGTCGTCATGTATCACATATAAATGATTCTCTAAAGTAGCAGTAACACTTTTACCCTCTTTCTCTATTATACAGTTATCTCCCCTAAAGGTTACTACATAACCAAGATTAACCAAAGCCCTTACTGATAACAAATTAAATTTCAGTTTAGGTACATATAACTTAGTTAAATGTTCGTTTATACAAGAACAATATGCAGTACCTTTACCAGAAGCCTTCATCTTCCATCCATTTTCCAATGATACATGTTGCTTTCTTGTAGACATCGTTACAAACCTTTCTATTTTTATGAATGCATTGCTATGCTCCACTATCAACAACCCACAAATCATGGTTTACAGTAGAATTGCTAGACATAGCTAAACTAACATTCTTCTTGGCCTTCTGGTGATTACCAGTATTCTGTCTTTTTCCTTTTTTACAGAATCTTGCTATATGTCCCCTAGCCCCACAAGAAAAATATTTCCTAACAGTATAGGCAGTTGAACACAAATTCTCTTCTTGTGGTTGTTCCTTCCTCAGTTGGTCCCTATCCAGCCGTCTTCTTGCTTCTTCTAACAACCTTCCGGTTATGTCAGTCAATGTTAGTTCATCTTTGGGCAGGACTTCCAGTGAAGATACATAATCATCATAACTTTCATCCAATGAGGAAACAATGATGTAAACTTGATGCAGCCTTTTCATGTAGCTCTTGAAAAGTTCTTTTCATGAAGTTCAAATGAGCTAACATATCTCCACCTTTCAGAAGACGTGCTCTAAACAGTTTATGTGTAAGATGTATGTGTGCACCTACACTGTCACGAACATAAATCCTCTTCAAATTCTCCCAACACTTAGCAGCAGACTCTTATCCACGAATATGGACTAGCTGCTGGTCACTCAGTGTTAGTCCATTTATACAAAGAGCTCGTTCGTTGTTCTGTTTAAAGTCAGCAAGCTTCTTGGCATCGTCCTCATTTGCTGGATCCCAAGCATTTACATCTGGTGGGTCTTCAACTACATTCCATAACCCTTCTCTACGCAGAAGTAGACTGCACTTCATAGACCAGGAAACATAGTTTGTTCCATCCAACCGGGTTATCAGAGATAGACTTGTTGAAGTGTCTTTTTTTTTAAAGTTTTTATTGGTTTTTAAAAGCAAACATAAACGAACAAAACATAAAAACATCAAGCCATGTTCCATATGTATACATACAGTGTGCTGGTTGGTTTACAAATTGTTTTGTGCTTCCATTTCGTAGTCTTCAATTACAATTACATTGCATATAATCTTGTATTTTCAATCAAAAATTAAATACCTTAGTATCATTATTAATCAATCATTTGACTATACTTTTATTCATTCATGTTTTACAAGATAATCATAATTTACTTAGTTTGTTTTATAACAGTTCATATTATCATCCCAAATCTATCCTAAAATCATTTTGTAGATATAGTAAGAAAGAAGTACATTTTTATATATTTATTATTTTCTAAAAGTCTACATATTTCATTACTGTATTTTATTGTCTAACCATTGATAGAATAGATCCCAAATTTTATAAAATTGTTTATCCTCTTGTTCTCTAATTTCAAATGTCAATCTACTCATTTCAGCACATTCCAATATTTTCTTAATGATTTCCTCCTGTGATGGTGTTTTCTCATTTTTCCAGTTTTTGGCAAATACAATCCTAGCCACTGTTAATACATTTACAATCAGGTATTTCAAGTCTTTACTATATATTTCAGGTAAAATTCCCAATAAAAATATCTCTGGTTTCAAGTCTATATGTTTTTTGTCATTTTTTCCAACCACATGTGGATTTTAGTCCAGTATTTTTTTTAGCATCCGCACAAGTCCACCACATATGGTAATATGAGCCAGGTGTCTGATGACATTTCCAACATTTTTCGGATTTATTCTTGAACATTCTTGCTATTCTTGTTGGGGGAAAATGCCACCTGTAAAACATCTTACACAAATTTTCTTTATATGCTGTTGACATTGTCATTTTATAATTTTGAGACGACAATTTTTGCCATTTCTCTAAATCAATCCCATATCCAAAATTCTTCCCCCAAGCAATCATAGTTTCTTTAACTTGTTCTTCTTCTAATTTAATTTCTAATAAATATCCATACAATTTTTTAATCACCTTTTCATCAGTACCTGTCAAAATCAAAATCTAAATCAGTCAATTTATCATAGAAACCTTCCATTTTAGAATCTTTATCATACCTTGAATGTATTTGCGCATATGAAAACCAATTCATCTTTATACCTTGTTCCTCTAGTTTTTGCATAGATTTAAGTTCACCCTTTTCATTCAATATTTCCCCATATCTAACTGTTTGTTCCTTTTTATATATTATAGGATAAGAAAATGCTTCAATAGTTGATAGCCAGACTGGAATTTTCAAATAACATTGTCTTTTAATCTTCTCCCAGTTTAACCACAGAGACTCCCATATATAATGTCTTCTAAAATAGCCCTGTGTTTTAGTTCCTTTATACCATAAAAAAGCATGCCACCCCAACAACAAGTCATGTCCTTCTAATGTCAACAATCTAGTATTTCTTAGTGTTATCCATTCCTTAACCCACATCAGATTTGTAGCTTGATAATACAACTCCCAATTAGGAAAACCAAATCCTCCTCTAATTCTAACATCTTGCAAAAGTTTTAACTTTATTCTCACTTTCCTGCCTTGCCATATATATTTCAACACAATTTTATTTAAATCTTCAAAATAATCTTTTCCAAGCCTAACTGGAATTGTTTGAAACAAATAAAAAATTCTGGGTAATATTCACCTTGATTATTGAAATTCTCCCTATTAATGACAATTGTAAGTTCTCCCATTTCATCAAGTCTAACGCTATCTGTTGTTTAATATAATTAATGAAATCAAAGATAGTGAAATCTTACCAAATGACTGGGCTGACCTCAACCCAATTCAAATAACCTGGAGGGGTAGAAGAAAACCAAAGAAAAGATGGACTTTTAACACTCATTTAATAAAAGAAGAAGAATATACTAATAAACTGAAAGAAGAACTGAACTTCTTCTTAAAGGAAAATAATAATGATCTAACTTTGAAACAAAATATATGGGACACATTAAAGGCATTTATAAGAGGAATAACAATCTCTTACAATGCTATGAGAAATAAAAGAAAGTATGCCCAACAAAGTAACCTACAACAAGAAATTAAGGATTTAGAAACCCAATTACAAAAGAACCCCAAAACCAAAGAATACAGAACCAGTTAATAACAACTAAACACAAACTTAATTTACTGGAACAAGAAAAATTGGAGATTAGTCTGAAAATGACTAAACAAATCTACTTTGAGCATGCAAACAAGCCAGGAGATGGTTAGCCCACAAACTTAAGAAAAGCGAAAGAAAAAGATTGATACACCAATTAATGGACGAGGGGGCAATATGCACGAGGAGATAGAGAAGAAAAAAGAGATCACTTTTAATTACTTTGGGAAATTATACAAAAAGAAGAAGTCTCTGAGGATAAAATAATGAAATACCTGGAGAAGCGAATGATAAAGCAATTGGAGAGGAAGAGATAGAATTATTAAACCAAAATATAACATGGTCCAAACTGAAGTCAGCAATAGAGAAGCAAAGTAACAATAAAGCACCAGGACTGGACGGGATGCCGGTAGAACTTTACAAAATTATCATAGAACAAATTGGACCACTGATGCTGGATGTATTTAATGAGGTACTCTTAGCAGCCAAGATGCCGGACTCGTGGAGGGAGCCTTAATTTCGCTGATCCCGAAGGAGGACCTAGACCACAGACTTATTAATAATTATAGACCAATTTAGCTCCTGAATGCAGATTACAAATTATTCTCTTCTATAATAGCCAATAGATTAAAACAGGTTTTAAACACTTATATCCATGAAGATCAAAATGGATTTCTCCCATTTCGACAAATTAAGAATAATTTAAGAACAGTGATAGACTGTCGCGTTGAGCGACCGGTCTATTGTTTCGCCTTTCTGGTTGATTGCTGAATTCCTCTCAGAGAATAACCCTCGCCAGGGTGAGATTTAAAGTAGCCCTCGCAAGGGCGAGACAGTGGGACCCTCGCAAGGGTGAATTAGTCCTCGCAAGGACGAAGTTTAAAGTAACCCTCTCAAGGGTGAGAAAATAGCCCTCGCAAGGGCGAGATAGAGTGGGACCCTCGCAAGGGTGAGGCTAGGCAAGACTCTCACAAGAGTGATTGCCAAGCAAGCACAAGAAATAAAACACACAAAACACAAGAGATCTTAAAATGAGGCAACACTGAGCCTGGGGGAGATGGGATTCCCTGGCTGCCCTGGAACAGATGGAAAAATGTCCGGGCTCTCTGCTTCTTCTCCTGCTCCTTTCTTCTGCTTTCCCAGGCTTTTTGCTGTCCTCTTTTATTGTGCTAATTCAAGGGAGGGGGTGAGGGAGGAAATTTACAGGAAGGCAAAGAGATACAAAGTTAATCTTTTCAGACCAGTCTATGTGACATGAGCCACATACTCTATAGCTGCTATAGACAGGCATATCTTATTTGAATACACATTCTTTGTCTCTTTTATTAACTCCCTTCTTGTCAGTGCTTTGCTTTTTAGCAAGATTTCTTCCTGTGGAAAAATACAAGACAGAACCAAGGTAAAATAGTCACAATAGACATTTCAGAATACTATGAAGCCCACCCGGAAAAACAATTTGCATTTATGTTCTTGGATGCTGAAAAAGCATTTGATAATTTAAATTGGCATTTCTTAATTCAAAAAATATATAATATGAATCTTGGCACCAGATTTGAAAATGTCATCACTACAATTTACCACACTCAACAGGCAAACATTCTAATAAATGGGGAACAAACTGGCCCGATAAAAATAGAAAAAGGGGTAAGACAGGGTTGCCCTCTCTCCCCTCTGCTTTTCATATTCGCCCTAGAATCTCTTCTGACGTACATTAGGCAAAATTTGAGAATTAGAGGTTTGAGGATCAAATCAGAAGAATATAAAGTACAGGCTTTTGCTGATGATTTGGTTTTTTTTCTGGAGGAGCCCATAGAAAAAGGACACAACTTATTAGAAGAACTAGAACGATTTGGAGAAGTCGCGGATTTAAAATAAACAGGGGAAAAACAAAATTAATGACTAAAAATTTAACAGGAGACCAGAATAAAGAGCTAGAGACAACAATGGGAATACAAGTGACAAAAAAATTAAATACTTAGAATTTGGCTAACTCCACAAAGCAAATCGTTAAAAGAAAACAATTATGACAAACTTCTCCAACAATCTAAGAAAGACTTAGATTTCTGGAGCAATTTACAACTTTCCTTATTGGGCAGGATTGCTTTGATTAAGATGAATATTCTGCCAAAATTTCTATATTTATTCCAGACAATTCCAATCAAATTAAATAAAAATTTTTTTATGCAACTAAACAAGATAACATTGAATTTCATTTGGCAGGGGAAAAAAGCTAGGATTAACGTAAAAGCCCTACAAGATCTGAAAAGCAGAGGAGGGTTAGCCTTGCCAAACTGGGAAATATATCATACGGCAGCCACCCTACTATGGATAAAGGATTGGGTAAACCTAACCAACAAAAGAACACTAGTATTAGAAGGCCACGATATGCAGAAAGGATGGCATGCCTTTCTGTGGGAATCTGGGAAACCCAGGCAATCATATTTCCATAGGCATCTTATCAGGGACTCTTTATTAACTAATTGGAAAAAGTACGTAAAAACTTTATCTAAAAATACCGATTTGGCTATCTCCAATGGAAGCGATAGTACACCCTAATAATTTGGATATAACCAAAATGATTAAGTACGAAAATTTATTAGACCCACAAGGAAAGTTGAAAACACGACAAGAACTGCAAGAGCGAGGATTTATAATTGATCAGTGGGTGTACCTTCAAATTCATAGTAAATACAAACAAGACATTAAGGAATTTGGAATCTACAATAAATTACAGACTCTAGACAAAATTCTACTAGGACCAAGTAAAAAAAATATATCTAAATTTTACAAATATTTATTAGAAACAGAACTAGAACAAGAAATTGTCAAGGGAAATATGATTGCGTGGAGCAGAAATGTGGGTAGGAGCATTACCCTAGCAGAATGGGAAAAGATCTGGAACAGGAACATTAAGATCACGAAATCAGCAGCTTATAAAGAAAACTTATATAAAATGTTTTATAGATGGCACCTGCCCCTTGAGATTGGCGAAGATGCACCCCAACACGAGCCCCAAGTGTTGGAAGTGTCAATACACAGAAGGTACCTTCTTCCACATGTGGTGGTCATGCAAGGAAACCCAGAAGTACTGGCAAAAAAATTAGGCACTGGCTAGAGGAAATAACCATGGAACAAATTGAGTACAAACCAGAGTCCTTTCTTCTAGGAATTTTTGATAAACAAATATCCAAAAAATCAAGTATATTACAATCCATATCTTAACGCGACCAGACTGGCATTTGCCCAGTGCTGGAAACTACCCTCTATCCCCACTGAACTTATGGTTATTCAGAAAATTTTACAATGCGCGAAATGGACAAACTAACCCAAGCATTAAAAAATAAAGAATCTTCAACCTATTATAGCAATTGGAATCCTTTGTACATTTGGCTTAATCAAAGATAGATCACCTCTAAGAAAACTAAGGCCGAGGCCTCCGAGGCAGAGATAAAAGAAAAGCACTGCCGACGATAGTTTGGAAGAAGAAAAGACCTTACAGACAGTCACAAAATATGGTTTTATTATAATTGTTTTCTCTACTTTTGTTTTCCCCACTTTCCCCCCCTTCCCCTCCCTTTCCCTCTTTCCTCTCTCAAGCTTTCCTCTCTTTCCCTCTTGGCCTATGCCAAGACCTGTTTGTCTTTTTGTTGTATATAATTTGTAGCTGTGTTGTTGTTTTTTAAAAAGTAAAACTAATAAAGTTTATTTAAAAAAAAAAAAGAAATTCTCCCTATTAGTGACAGTTGTAAATTTTCCCATTTCGCCAGATCTAGCACTATCTGCTGTTTAAGTTTAATATAATTATTCTCTTTTAGTGTACTACATCTTGCTGTCAAATATATCCCCAAGTACTTGATCTTATTCGTGACCTGAATTTTCAATAGGTCTGCCAGTTCTTCCTTTTGTTTTAATAGCATATTCTTTGTCAAGATCTTTGTCTTGTCTTTATTTATTTTCAAACCAGCCACCTTTCCATATGTCTCTATCTTTTCTATCAATTTTGGTGCTGTTTCTAGAGGGTCTTCTAAGATGAAAACCAGATCATCTGCAAATGTTTGCAGCTTAAATTCTTCCTTTTTGATTTTCATTCCTTTTATATTCTTTTCATCTCTAATATTTCTGTTTAGCACTTCCAAAGTTAACACAAACAACAAAGGTGATAGTGGGCACCCTTGTCTTGTTCCTTTTCTTATATTGATAGAGTCTGTCAGTTCTCCCTCTATCATTACCTTTGCCGTTTGCTTATGGTATATGGCTTCTATTGCTTGAATAAATTTTCTAGCAAAGCCCATCTGTTCCAATAGTAATAACATGAATTGCCAATTCACATTATCAAATGTCTTCTGTGCATCTAGAAATATCAGAGCCATTTGTTTTTCAGGATGTGCCTCGTAGTATTCCAAGGTGTCCAAGATTACTCTCATATTATCTTTAATTTGTCTCTTTGGCAGAAATCCATTTTGATCAGGATGAATAAAATTATTTAGATATTTTTTAAGTCTTTCTGCCAATATTGAAGCAAAGCTTTTATAATCTGCATTTAGTAGAGAAATAGGTCTATAGTTCTTAATTTGTAATGAATCGGCCTCCTCTTTTGGAATAAGTGTAATATAGGCTTCTGACCATGATTTAGGTATCAACTTCTTTAACATAACTTCATTCATAACTTCTAGCAATGGAAGATTCAACGATTCTTGTAATGTTTTGTAAAATTCTGCCGGAAGTCCATCTGGGCCTGGTGCCTTTCCATTATTTGGCTTCTTGAGTGCTTCAGTTAACTCCATCATCATTATATTGCTTTCTAACATTGTTTCAATCTCTTTAGGTATCTGAGGTAAATTAGCATTCTGTAAGTACTGTTTAACTCTTTCCTCATCAATATTCTCTTGCATATACAGTTTCCCATAGAAGTCTCAAATGATTTCCTTCTTCTCTTTACTACCATAGCAAACTTGGCCTTGGTCATCTGTTAATTGCAATATTTTTCTTGATTCTTTCTCCTTTCTCAATTTGTATGCTAACCATCTACCTGGTTTGTTTGCATCTTCAAAATAGTTCTGTTTAGCACCTCTAATTTTCTGTGCTAATTCTTCTTTTTCTATTTGACCCATTTTATGTTTTAACTATATCCATTTTTAGCTTGATGTCCTTTTTCTGTGGCATTTTCTGTAGCTCTTTTTCAAGTCTTTTATACTCATCCTCTAAGGCCTTAGAGGCTAATCTTTTCATGGTATTTCTTTTCCTTGTATAGTCTATTATCAAGCCTCTAACATATGCCTTCATTGTATCCCATACATTCTGAATTGATGTATCTTCCTTTTTGTTTTCTCTAAAGAAAAAAGCCAATTCTTTCTCCATCCACCTTGTGAAGTCTTTTTCCTTTAAAATAGTATTATTTAACATCCATCTAGATCTTCTTTTTTGTCCTTTCCATTTAATTGTCATTGGATTGTGATCTGCCCAAGTACTTGTTTCAATATTTATTTCTTGCATATTAGTTATTAATTCTGTTGAATCCATATCATATCTATTCTGGACCATGATAAGTGTCTATTTGAATAGAAGGTGTATTGTTTAGTTTTGGCATTTGTTTCTCTCCATGTATCTTTTAAGTTTATTTCATCTACCATTTTAAAAAAAGATTTAGGGAGAGTCTTTCTGTTTTGCTTTATTGTTTTCTGTGCTGTATAGTCCAATTTATTGTCTACAATTCCATTAAAATCTCCCATCATAACTATATTAGCATAGTCCAGTTCAATTATTTTCATATGTAATTTTTTGTAAAATTCTTCTTGTTTGTCACTCGGGGCATAGATTGCAATCAGGAGTGTTGTCGTATTATTGTCCATTATTTCCACCATTAGTATTCTTCTGTCATCATTGATATAAATCAATTTTGCTGGGATGGTCTCTTTAATATATAAAACCACTCCTCTTTTCTTACATTGTTGTTCATATTGTTTTTTAATGTGTACTTCTTGTAGACAAATTATATCAACTTTTAATTTCTCTAATTTATGAAAGATTTTCCTTCTTTTAACGGCTGAGTTAAGTCCATTTATATTAATTGTAATCAGTTTTTTCTCTTCCATGGTTATATTTTGTAGTTAGGTTTAGCAGTTCTCATAGATCTTAGTTCACGTTGTTCTTTGGCTTCCACCTTTCCACCTACTGCACCTTCTTCTTTTTCAATCGCCATTTGGCAGTCCTCTTGGAATTCAATTAGTGAGATTTCTTTTTCTGCCTCTTCCTCTTTCCCTCCAAAAAATTCTGTATAAAATAATTCTGCTTTCTCAATTGAGTCAATTTTATGTCTCTGTTCTTACCATGTGAACATTAAACCTTCTGGAATCAGCCATCTATAATTCACCTCTTTTTTAAGTAGCATTTTAGTCAGGAATCAGTATTCTCTTCTCATCTCTCTCACTCTTCTGGGTATTTGTTTCAAGACCACAATCTCCTTGGCTTTATATTTCAATGTTTTCTCTTTTGCCACTTGCAATATTTGCGTTTTAATGGCTTTCTTTGTAAATCTAATGTGAACTTCTCTTGGTAAGCTATTTCTCATCGCATATCTTGTGAAAACTTGATAAACCTCATCTATTCCATCCATCATCTTCTCTTGAGTTATTTCCAAAGCTTCAGCCAGTAATTCTATCATTATCTCAGCTAAGTTTTGTCCTTTTTCTTCCTCTACATTTTGGAATCTAAGATAGAATTCTGATCTATCCATCTCCCATCTCAACATACCACTTTTATCTTGTTCAACCACCGTTAATCTATTATCAATATCTACAATCTTCTTGTCTCTTTGTTTATCTTCAATTTTTTGGAATCTCTCATCATACTTCAACATCATTTGTTGGATGTTCTCCACTTTTTCATCAGTTTTCCCTGTTCTTTGTTCAATGTTCTCTGCTCTTTGTTCAATGTTCTCTATTCTCTTTTCAATATTCTCTGATCTTGCTTGAATATTTTGAATTCCTTGCATAATCATCTGCAGAGTCACTTTTTCTTGTTCTTTTTCTTGCTTTAACGTTGTCTGTATTGAACGTTGTCCTCCAGATGGTGGAGAGGAAGAAATAGAAGTTAAAGAACCAGGAGCTGTAAGTTTCCTACCCATTTTAAGCAATTCAAAATCTTCAGGTTCTTCTAAACCTTAATCCAATTGTGAAATAACCAATTGTAGTTCGAAATAAAAATAGTAGAAAAAAGAAGCCAAATAGTAATGATAAAAAAAGAAGAAAAAAAAAAGGGGAGGACAAAATTTCTTCAGGTTCTTGTATACCTTAATCCAATCAGTAGTTAGATGAAGAAAAAGGCTTGAAAAAAAAGAAAAGGAAAGGAAAAATTCTTCAGATTCTTCAACACCTTAATCCAATTGAGAGGCCTCAAATAGAAAAGAGTACATAAGAATAAACCAGAAAGGTAGATGAAAAAACAAAAATACCAGGAAAGGGGAAAAAAGGCTTTTAAGGCTTTCCCTTTAAAATAAAAAGCAAGCGTAGAGATTGGACTTCCAAAGAAAAAAAAGAAAAACAAAGACAAGCTCCAACAAAGCCAAAGATCCAAATAGCTATTGCAAAAAAAATAAAAAAATAAAAAGAAATAAAATAAAGCTGGTGAGGAGGGATAGCACAACTTAGAAGAAGTAAAAAGAGCACACTGCACTTCGTTTAATTATCCAAGGCTCTTATTATAACTCTTCTCCAAAAACTTATCACCTTTTTTTCCCCTTGGTTTCAACACCAGACTCCAGCTGTTGATAGAAACCCAGAAGAGCACCTGCAATAATACTCTCCCATGCTCTTCCCTCTATCTTATCAAACAGCAATGTCCTTGAAAAAAAGTCTCAGTTCTTTCTTTCTCAGCTTTGTCTGGTCACAGGGGAAATAGAATATTTTCAAGCCTCTAGTTGGCAGTGTTACAAAGTTTCTTTGCTTTCACTTTCCCGCTCCTTTTCCAAGCAAAATATAATAAGAATTAATAAAAAAAGAAAAAGTTATTTTAAAAAAAGAAATAACTAAAAGGGAGTCTCTAGCCTAAAATGTTACAAAATCAAAAAGGAGAAAAAAATAGATGGAAAAGAAAAAACCAGTCCAGTTTCAAAATATAAGATCATGTATAGAAAATCCAGCAATGAGAAAAAAACATTACTTTGACATTCCTGTTTAAAATCGCCGCTTAATCACTTCTGTCAAAACTTTTACAGATTCATTCTTTTCCTTAGGATGTCCTTTCAGATCTTAGAATAAAGAAAAAGTTCTCACTAAACCGGCATACTCTCTCTTTCTGTTCTCTTTCGTTTCGGAGCTGTCCCAACTTCAGCAGCTTTAATGGCTGCCTCTTTGCCGCTGGCAAGAAGAGCTTCTCCTGGATCTACCAGGGACATTGCGGTATCCCTGGGATCGACAGGATGCGCTCTTCACTTTCGCCGTCTCTTCGGGATGGTTTAGGTCCGATAGGACCGTCCAGGAGCAAAGATATTGGCAGTGATCTCAGACCTCCAAGATCGCATGCCGTATCATCGCAACGCCAGCTCCGCCCTTGTTGAAGTGTCTTGTGCCATCTTTTCCAGGATAGTAAACCACAATTAAACAGTAAACAGCTGTCTGTATACAGTACTGTGCATTCACACTAACTCTCAGTTATCTGAGCCTGGTATGGCCTGGGCCCATAACCAGTGTTGAGATAATTCCCCGTTAGGAGAATGAGCGCACACAGGGAGACGTAGTGGGAGTGGTGAATAACACACACACACACACAGCACACAGATGCACTGTACAGTTAATGTAGGTTTTTACTTCCAATAAACGTTTAAGCATAGTCCAAGATAAGCAGTCCAAGTCATTCACAGTTAAATCAGTCAATTTTTCAATCCAGGGATAATCCAAATATCAAAGTCCAGTATCAAAAAACAGTTCAGTAACAGACTTACATCATCGATCAGGAAGAACGGCAAAACTCTCCAACAGAAGGAACAGATACTCACCGAGACTCACTCACTCCTTCGGACACTAAACAACCCAGGTTTCTGGCTCCATCTTATGGGCGTTATGGAACCACACCCAATTACAGTTTTAGCATTCTCTTAAAGACATAGTATTAAAATGTCTATCCTAGTATATTTCCAACCCAAATAACTGTTAGGTGACTTACATTCCTAATGGGGCAGTCAGGAAGGTCTGTGTGTGTGTGTGTGTGTGTGTGTTGGGGGTCTTCTGGAGCCCCCCAAAAGTGCAGGTGGGTGTTTGTGGGGATGCTACTCCCCCTCCCCTCCCCACACCTGTGCCCTCCATCTTTCCAGGAACTAGAGAAGGGAGGGGTGGTGTGGGGAAGATGGAGGCGCAAGTGTGGGGAGGGGAAGGGGAGTAGCATCCCCACAAACATCCACCTGCACTTTTGGGGGCTCCAGAAGACCCCAACACACACACACACAAACAGGCCTTCCTGACTGCCCCGTTAGGAATGTAAGTCACCTAACAGTTATTTGGGTTGGAAATATATAAACTAGGATAGAAATTTTAATACTATGTCTTTAAGGGAATGCTAAAACTGTAATTGGGTGTGGTTCCGCAAATGGCCATAAGATGGAGCCAGAAACCTGGGTTGTTTAGTCTCAGTGAGTTTCTGTTCCTTTTTGTTGGAAGAATGTTGCGGTTCCTCCTATTATTGACTGTTATTCTTGGTTTTGATGTAAGTCTGTTACTGAACTGTTTTTTTTATACTGGATTTTGATATTTGGATTATCCCTGAACTAAACACTGACTGCTTTACCTGTGAATGACTTGAACTGCTTATCTTGGACTTTGCTTAAGTTTACATCATTCTTTCCTCATTGGATGAAAGTTATGATGATTATGTATCTTATTATGAAAGAAAGAAAAAAAAGAAAGAAAAAAACAAACAAGTTGGGAAGGGACCTTTTAGGTCATCTAGTCCAACCCCACTTGTAGGAGGGGGGGTTCTAGCTTGGGGAGAGGCGGGGAGGACGGAGGGCTGCAGAAAGACCCAAGTGGGATGTGGAGGTGGAAACCCCCCATCTCCCCTCCGCTTTTTTTCTCAAACTCCAAAGTCTGTGGGGAGGGGGCGCCCCCACTTGCAAGGACCCCCTCCTGGCTCTGGGACACGGGTGCTGGGTGTTCAAGGCAGGACAAAGTGAATTCATTCCCCCTTCCTGTCTCCCCCACAAGCCTTGGAAGTTGTGAGGAAGGAGTAGTGGTGGTGGGGGCTCTACCCAAATGGAAAGGGGGCCTGAGCTGCCCAGGAGATCTACAGAATAAAATAAAAAAATTTAAAAGGGACCTCAGAGGTCTTCTAGCCCATCCCCCCCGCTCAAGCAGGACACCTCTATATGGCATTCCAGACAAATGGGTGTCCAGTCTCTTCTTGAAAGCCTCCACTGATGGGAGACCCTTCCTTGTCTGGGGGAGGGGGCTTCAGCGCCTTCAGCTTCTCTTCTTCCCTCCCTCGCCGTCCTCCTCTTCCAGGCCTCAAGGAAGTCTAATGGGAGCACGTGTTCCAAAAACGAGACTTGCAAATAATAATAGAGAACAGGTAACAGATTATCAGAGTCGGAAGGGACCTTATAGGTCATCTAGTCCAACCCCCCGCCCAAGCAGGAGACCCTACACCAATAATAATAATAATAATAACAACAACAACAACAAGAAGAAGAGGAAGAGGAGGAAGAACAGTTCCTACGTCCGTGGTTAGGATTCCAGCTTTTGAGCTTCCTACTAGCCCCAAAGGCTATGAATCTCACCAAAGATTATCAATAATAATAATAATAATAATAATAATAATAATAATAAAAAATCTGGTTGGTTTTTTTGAAGCCTGGTGGTTGTTTTGTGGTACGAGTTGCAGGGTGTGGACTCCGAATTAGAAATGTAATCGATTAAAACAAATAAATGAAATAACAGGCACAGGTAAATAAAAGAGGGATGGGTGTTTCAGTGTGTGGGGTGGTTTTGGGGGCCAGATGGAGCCCCCCGCCCCGGCATTTCTAGTTCCAGGCCATGTGCAATTTTGGGCCTGCTCCATTCGAGAGACCCCTGTCCTTCCCCCTACTAGGCCGAGGCCTCTCCAGTCAGCCTGGCTGGGGATACTGGGGTTTTGGGGGCAGTTTCTCATGAGGGTGAAACAGGTGGGGGGGCTCAGACCCCCTCCCAGTTTGTACTCCTGTGGTTTTAACTGGGTTGGCTTTTAAGCCAAAGAAGCTTGGGTTCTCCCCTTCCTCCTCTCCACCCCCACCTCGCCATCTTCCCTCAACACCCCCCAAGTCCATTGAACAAAATAAGGGAATGGGGGGGCTTGAGCATAGCCCAAGTAGTCATTTATAATCTCCCCCCGCTCCCCCAAAAACCCCTCTTGAGGCAGAGGGAAGAAGCAATAACAGGGATTGGGGATTATTCAACTTGGTTGACGAAGAAGCTTGGCAGGGCCTTATGGGCTGGGTAGTTGTCCCCCAGGCCTGCAGGAGGCCTGCAGGATGTTTTTTTTTTAGGGGGAGCTTACAAAAAGTGGGGGGGGATCCCAAAGCTTTGCAGCCCCAGATTTGAAGTCTGGGGAAGGGTCTTTATAAAGGTCCATCCTCCAGGATTTTTTTGGGGGGTGGTGTAGGGTCTCCCGCTTGGGCAGGGGGTTAGTCTAGATGACCTATAAGGTCCCTTCCAACGCTGGTATTCTGTTTTTTCTTTCTTTCTTTCTTCCTTTTTTTCTTTCCTTTCTTCCTTCCTTTCTCCATCCCTTCCCTTTCTCTCCTTTCTTTCAGAAATGGGGGTAGGGTCTCCCACTTGGGCGGGGGGTTGGACTAGATGACCTATGAGGTCCTTTGCACTCTGGTATTCTGTTCTTCCTTCCTTCCTTCCTTCCTTCCTTCCTTTCTTTCTTATCCATCCCTTCCCTTTCTCTCCTTTCTTTCAGAAATGGGGGTAAGGTCCCCCCGCTCTGGGCCAGGGTGGTGGTGGGGTTGGACTAGATGACCTTTAAGGTCCCTTCCAACTCTGATTAACTGTTGTTGAAGAAAAGGTAAGGGGGCTTAGAGTTCCCGGGTCCAGGGGGAAGGCGCTGTGCATGAGCAGCCCCCACCCGGGGAAAGAGGAAACCCCACTCCCGTTGCCTGGGACCGGTGGGGAGGGGAAGGGAGGGCTGGCCTCCCCCCCCCCAAAAAAAAAGTCTGGCCCTTGACTGGCTGTTGCTAAGAAAGCCGTCAGCTGGGAGGCAGCAGCGCGGGGAGGGGGGGAGAGAAAGGAAGGGCGGAAGGCGGCCCCCTCCCCTCCCTTCCTCTCTCCCAGGCTCCGCTCTCCGTGGCACAGCTGGAGGGGTAAGGGGGTTGATGGAGATTGTGGGGAGGGGGAAAGGAAGAGAAGAGAAGGGGGAGGAAAAGGAAAAAAAGGGGGTCTTTGTGCCAGGCACGATTCCTGCAGCGAGCATCCCTGCTTCCCTCCCTCCCTCCCTCCTCCCCGCAAAACGGGCCTGCGGGCTGGGGAGCAAAATTTAGGAGGGGGCTGGGGACTGAGCAGCCCCTCCCTCTCTCTCCCCTCCCCATTTGCAAGCCTTGGGGAGGGGAGGGGGTTCCGCCCCAGGGTCCGAGGCGGGAAGAGCAGAGGGAACAGGAGTGGGGGCTGATTCGGCTTCCCCCGAGCAGGGAGGAGGAGGAGGGGGAAATTCAGGGTCTTCCTCTCCCCCCTCCCCAATTTTCCCCTCGCCTTCCTCTCTTGTCGGCTCTATCCGCGTAGTAGCACCGGGTTGGGTGGGGAGGGGGCTGCTCTGGAGGAGGAGGAAGATGGGTCTGGGGGTGCCTCCTGGCTGCTTTCCCAAGGAGGAGGAGGGGGAGGGGGTCGTCCGTGGGTCCTTGGAGGGGAGGGAGGGGGGCGCTTGCCTTGCTTTTGACGTCCCTCCCTACGTGGCTACGAGACGTGTGTGTGTGTGCGCGCGCGCGCGCGTGTGGATGTGTGGCGCGCGTTCGCGACGCGAGTGTCCCTGCAGTGAGCTATGTGTGTCTTTGATTCCCCAGCCCCGAACCCCTAAAAAGCCCTGAAAAGGAGGGGGTGGAGGGGGGACTCCTGGCCACGACCCCCTCCTCCTCCCCTCCTGCATCTGGGCAGTTGTGTGGCCCCCTTTCAATGCCTTCATTGGTGCCCCCCACAAAATCCAGACCAGCCAATAGTCTTTCTTCAAAGGCTTTTCCAGTTCTCCCCCCCCACTCTTTTTGCCCTTGGGGGGTGGGGGGCGTCTTGTATTCCCCCACCCATCATCCCCAGTTGGCTGGGGAGGAAGGTGGAGGAAGAAGAGCAGGGGAAGAGAGGCCCAGCCAGCCCATCTGGAGGGGGGCACCAGGTTGGAGAAGGTACCCCGGTGGTCCCAACCTGGGGACTTCGTCTTCCCCCAAACTGGCGCATACCCCTTTCTTGGTGGTCTGGCCCTTTTGGGGTTTCCCTGCAGTCCTTCCTAGGCCAGCCTCCCTTTCCTCCTCCTCTTCTTCCTCTTTGTCCTTTTTTTCTTCTTCCTCCTCCTCTTCCTTTCACCTCCTCTTTCTCCTCCTCTTCTCTTCTCTTCCTGTTCCACTTTCTCTTTCTCTTCCTCCTCTTTTCCTCTTCTTCCTCTTCCTCTTCTACTTCCACCTTCTTTGTCCTCTTCCTCTTCTCTTCCTCTTTTCTACTTCCTCCTCTTTTTCCTTTTTCCTCTTCCTCTTTTTCCTCTTCCTGTTCCACTTTCTCTTCGTCCTCCTCTCTTCTTCTTCCTCTTCTACTTCCACCTTCTTTGTCCTTCTCTTCCTCTTCCCCACTTCGCCCTCTTCTTTTTCTTTTTCCTCTTCCTGTTCCTCCTCTTTGTATTCCTTTTCCTCTATGTCCTTCCTGTTCCTCTCCCTCCTTTTTCTTCCTCTTCTTCTTCCTGTTCCACCTTCTCTCTGTCCCTCTTCTTCCTCCTTCTCCTCTTCTCTTCCTCTTCTCCACTTCCCCCTCTTATTTTTCCTCTTTCTCATCTCCCTGTTCCTCTTCTCTTTTTCCTCTTCCTTTTCCACTTCTACCTTCTTTTTGTCCTCCTCATCCTCCTCTTCTTCTTCCACTTCCTCTTCCTCTTTTTCTTCTTTCTTTTCTTCCTGCTCTTCCTCCACTTCTCTCCATCTTCCTCCTTCTCTCCATCTCTTCTCTCCAGGACTGTACCCCCACTACCCAACCCCTCCCCCATGATCTCTCAGCGACCCCAACTGGAGCCGTGTTGGGAGTGTGATGGACTGGCAATTGAAAAAATGACGGGAGACGCAGAGAAGACGTCTGAGCAACTGCCAGCCCCGAGAGCCCCCGGGTAGCAGTATTTATTAAGAAAATGCAAGTACAAAATCAAAACAATGACTTCAACATTAGCTCAGCAACATTATCTAGCTAGGCCTTGGCGAAGGTGATAAATTTCCCGTGAGAAAGCAGGGCACCAAAGGTCCCATGGCTCGGATAGATACTGTGAACTCCCACACACATTCCTGGCCTCTGAGCTTTGCAGATAACAGGATCAAACTCTCATCATAAAGACACTACTGCCCTCATGAGGAGCGTTTGTGATACCCCCAGATCTTACAAAGCTGTACAAGAACTTGCAGAATATGATGGATATATTACCACATTCCCTCCTTTTTTATTTTTATTCAAAGATAGGGGGTGTTTCAGTGGCAAAATACACAGTTCCTCGCAAACTTGGTTTCGTACACTTAAGGCTGAGGCACACATTTGAAATAGATTAGGAATACATTGAATACAGCAACATAACATAATAAGTGTAATAACAATTATTACAACTAATTGAAACAATAAACGTAACCATGAGCTGTCAGGAAGCCAATCCCATAGCAAAGCCCAAAGTGACTTATTGAAGCCATCTTTTCCTGCTTCGTGTTCAGCTATGCGGTCTTCCATATCATGAACAGTTCTTGTAATGTTAGGCTCATAATTATGTATAAAAAACACAACAATGTAAATGAATTAAAGCACAAACTCTAACATTATATCTAAAGCATAAAGTAACTTGGCGAATTTCAGACACTTCTTCATTTAACATCTTAATATTCTCAACAGTATCATAAAACATAACAACAGTAAAATTATTTAAAATATGAATATCTCTATAGTTCATAGCTATTCCAAAAGGTGGGTACATGCATACAAAGCTAACAATTAGTTACATTTAAACTCTTTGCTGCAATCCGAACGTCCTTGATGTAGGAATTTTCCTTCCATAAATTATCACCAAGGTCTCTAGTTTTTGAGATAATGGCAGCTCTCCGCCTCCGTATTAGAGTCCGTGGAGGCATAAGACGAATGGAAAAAGAAGTTGTGTAAAGTAACTTAGGCAACTCCAATTGACACCAATATTGTCCATAGTCTGAAACAGAAACATTAAACAGAATCAGAGTTGTAGCACAGGCTGAAGATATAATATCCTTATCAGGTCCCGAGTAAAGAATGTCTTGACCCTTATGCCAGGACCAATATGCTGGAAAAATCAAAAGATGCCGCTTGTTTGCAGATTAATTTAGTCCAATTCCCCAAAGGAACCTGCTGCATACAAGTTGATAATCTCAGATAAGCAGTCATCTTTTCCCAGCTTTCACAGCGCCATGCCTGGACTGCCGGCATCAAGAGAATCAGGAACCACGGAAACACCATCCTGAGAATCAGGAACATCCCTCACTGGCACCTGCGAAGGCGCTTGTGAATGATCAGGCCGGATACATCGACCAGGAACCCAACGAATTTGACCAAGATGTTCTACTGCTGCATAACCACGTCCCCACGTAATCAGCTCAGCGGGAACCCATGCCGGATCCGGAAGGAATCGCACCAACACTCGAGGCCTCACTGCATCTGTAGAAGGGAAGAAAAATGCCTGCTGGCGCGCGCCGCAGGGGGTTACCAGACAAATTTAAAAATTTAAAGTATACAAAGCAAGATTTAAATGATCTTGAATTGCCGGAAGCCCCAGGAGCTTCCCTCCTTTTTTATTTAATTTAGCTAACATGTTCTTGAGCGTGCCATTATGACGCTCCACAATAGCCTGTCCTGTGGAATTGTATGGAATTCCAAATTTATGTTCCACGGACCACTGTTTGCAAACTGATCAAAGACTGTGCTCCGATAAGCCGCACCATTGTCTGTTTTTAAAGTTTGAGGCGTACCAGCGACTGAAAATGTCTTAATGCAATGATTGATGACATGTTTAACCGCTTCACCTCTTTGAGGAGTAGCCATTAGAAATCCTGAATAAGTATCCACAGTCACATGTATATACTTCCAAGGTGCAAATGATGGATACTGAGTAACATCCATTTGCCAAATCATTGAAGGTTTCAACCCCTGGGGTTGACTCCCATAGGAATAGCCGTGCCTTGCTTTGAACAAGTTGGACATTGTTGAATTATGGCAGCAGCTTCTGCAGCAGTAAGCTTGAATTGATGTGCCAACGCTTTAGCATTTTGATGAAAATAACTATGGCTGTCCCATGGCTGGACAGTGAGAACTGAAGTTACAGCACTGTCAGCTTTGGCATTGCCTTGTGATAAAATTCCAGGTAAATTACTATGACTACGGATATGAGCAATAAAACACACATTCATACGCTGCTCCAAACATTCTTGCAACAACAAAAGCAAACGTAGAATATTAGGTGATATTCCAGGAGACAAATAAGAACCTGCTACAAAGGGTAACAAATTATATACATACAAAGAATCCACTATTAGATTAAAATCCTGATTTTGAAAATTTTGAAAAGCCAAAACCACAGCAGCAAGTTCTGCCTGCTGGGCAGACTTCTGCTCTGATGTCACTTTTGTATGCCAAATTCCAGATTTATCTTTCCAAACACAAGCACAAAAAAATTTTTTTTCCTCCATCAGTAAAAACTGTAGGAGCATCTGATATACTGATTTACTGATTTAGGTCACACCCTGTCCCATTGATCTCTCATTTTGCTGACTTTGACCCCCCCCATGAGCCCGACATTGCGCATTAAAATGTCCAGGCTTCCCACAATTAAAAAAAGTTTCTTTTTTAGCATTTCCTGCCCGGAGAGCCAGAACTAAAGTCTCCATGTTAAAAGTCTGACTCCCCACCTTTTGGCAATCTGCGTTAGCCTGATCTACTGCTAACTTCAAAAGCAATTCATTCCGGGCAAATTGATTGTCAATTTGCCTTTCAATAGCCACTTTCAATCTGCTAATGAAATTTTCATAGGGTTCATTGTTTCCTTGTTTGATGTTAGTAAAGGTCTTCTCACCACCTTCGCCGTCAGGGAGAGTCCCTACGGCTTGTAAATTTAACTGTGGGAGAAGAACGAACCCCTCCTCAGGCATTCTATCTCTCTGTTGATTTAAAGCAACGTCCACACCAATTTCTACTGGATTAAGTTGAATCTCCACTCCAAAATCTACCAAATCATCTCCTGATAATTCCCCTCTATTTGTTGCTTCTTGAATAGCTGCAGTAACTGCATCTACTTGAACTCTTAAAGGCAAACTCTTCTCTTCTGACAAAGTATTTTCAGTGCCTGACAGCCCTCTGGATTTATCTGGAGGTGCTGTCGGTGGCAAGCATACGCACCGCATTGTAAGGCGGCAAACCTTCTTCGGGGGTGATAGGAGCGGTTGTTCATGCGTAACTAATGCATCCATAACCACCCTCCAGGTTAACAAAATTGAAGAAGGGGCACGAGGCTCCTCGTGCAAAAATTTCCCTATCTTTCTCCAGCGCCTACTTTAATACTACCTCCTCTGGATAACACGGAATATGTTTCCAAACATACTGTAATAAATCCTCAATTTCTTTCTTTCCTACTTCATGTCCTCTACTATGAACTCCAAACTTAAAACTATTCCCAGCGATCTCTCTCATTTCTCTAAGGTGCTTTGTCTGAGCTTTGAGAGACCTTCCCCCATACTCACGAAAAGAATCTGTCTCCGTCCAGCGAAGAAGATGAGGGCCCAGTCGACGTCCGCGACGATGAGGTATAGGATGCGGGAACGCATAGCTTTCAAGCTATCACGCCAAAACGAGCATAGCCTTCCAAACTATCACGTCGGGTCACCACTTGTGATGGACTGGCAATTGAAAAAATGACGGAGACGCAGAGAAGACGCCTGAGCAACTGCCAGCCCCGAGAGCCCCCGGGTAGCAGTATTTATTAAGAAAATGCAAGTACAAAATCAAAACAATGACTTCAACATTAGCTCAGCAACATTATCTAGCTAGGCCTTGGCGAAGGTGATAAATTTCCGTGAGAAAGCAGGGCACCAAAGGTCCCATGGCTCGGATAGATACTGAACTCCCCACACATATTCCTGGCCTCTGAGCTTTGCAGATAACAGGATCAAACTCTCATCATAAAGACACTACTGCCCTCATGAGGAGCGTTTGTGATACCCCCAGATCTTACAAAGCTGTACAAGAACTTGCAGAATATGATGGATATATTACCACAGGGAGGGGCTCCTTCCCTTGGCAGCCCCCTCCCACCTTGCTCCCCCAGCAGGCCGAGAGGCTCAGGTGGAGGATGAGGAGGCATCCGGGCCTCTCTGGATGCCCACTCTGGGCCCCATGCCCGCTTCAGAGCCGGCGGCTGCCCAGCTCTGGCGGGCATCCAATGTGGCTCTTTCTATTGAAACTCCTGCTTCCGCCTGGAGCCCCCTCCTCCCTCCCGGCCAGCTGCACGGAGAGGCAGCCAACCGCTGGAAACCCCCCTCCCCACAAGGCCCGGAGACGGAGGCAGGGAAGACCCAGGGCTGTGGGGGTGGGTGGGTGGGAAACCCGTGCCCCTCGTGCCCCTGTTAGAAATGGTGTAGGATCTCCTGCCTGGGTGGAGGAGAGGGTTGGACTAGATGACCTCCAGGATCCCTTCTACCTCTCTTATTATTCTCTTAGTCAGAAATTGTGGGAGCTTCATCCCGAAGGCTTTCAAGAAGAGACTGGACTGCCATCTGTCAGAAATGGTGCAGGCTCCCCCGTTTGGGAGGAGAGGGGGGTTGGACTAGATGACCTCCAAGGGCCCCTTCCGACTCTTGTTGTTATTCTGTTATTTAGAAATTGTGGGAGCTTCATCCCTGGAGGCTTTCAAGAAGAGACTGGACTGCCATCCATCAGAAATGGTGCAGGGTCTCTCACTTGGAAGGAGCGGTTGGACTAGATAACCTCCAAGGGTCCCTTCCAACTCTCTGTTAATCTGTTTCTTTCCCCTCGACAAAAGGATGGCTTGCCCTGGTTCACACAACCTTCCTTAAAGCAGGTCAGGCCTCTGACTTGCATAGCTGGTTAAATTTGGGGACGTCGAGTCCCAGGTTTAAAAAAAGAAAAAAAAAGGGTAGTCCTTGGTTTACTTACCACAACGGAACCCCAACCTTTCTATCATTAAGTGAGCGATCAATGAAGGGAGGTTTGCCTCATTTGAGATTGGACTGCCATTTTATCAGAAATGGTGTAGGGTCTCCCGCTTGGGTGGGGGGTTGGACTAGATGACCTGTAAGATCCCTTCCAACTCTGTTATTCTGTTATTCAGAAATTGAGGGAGTTTCATCCCTGGAAGTTCCCAAGAAGAGACTGGACTGCTGTCTGTCCAAAATGGTGTAGGGTCTCCCACTTGAGCGGGGGGTTGGACTAGATGACCTACAAGATCTCTTCGAACTCTGATTATCTGTTATTATCTGTCAACCTTCCCGGCTACAGCTGTTCAGTGAAACCCTGCCTGGGTGAGTGAGGAACCCAGTCAATAAGTGAACCCAATTTCCCCCATCAATAAGTGAACCCAATTTCCCATTTGACTTCTTCAGAAGGTCGGCAAAGGGCATCATGTCACATGTACACACACACACACACACACACACACACCTCAGGACAATGCGACTGTTGTAAATACGAGTCGGTTGCCCAGCGTCTAGATTTTGATCCCCCGGCCATGGTTGTCAAGTGTGAAAAACAGTCCCTTTCCCTCCCCTGCCTCCGTGCCATTGTAACTGAATGGTCAGAAGTAGGGAGGCTTACCTGCATTTTGTAAACCTACCTTCCTTCAGTCTCTGGAACAAATAATAACAGATCATCAGAGTTGTAAGGGACCTTGTAGGTCATCTAGTCGAACCCCCTGCCCAAGCGGGAGACCCTACACCATTTCTGACAGAGGGCAGTCCAATCTCTTCTTGAAAACCTCCAGGGATGAATCTCCCACAACTTCCGAAGGCAACTTCTGTTCCATTGAATATAGAATACCAGAGGTGGAAGGGACCTTGGAGGTCATCTAGTCCAACCCGCCGCCCAAGCGGGAGACCCTACACCATTTCTGACAAATAGCCGTCCAATCTCAAATGAGGCAAACCTCCCTTCATTGATCACTCACTTACCGACAGAAAGGTTGTGGTTGTAAACCAAGGTCTACCCCCCGTTTTTAAAATAAACTCGGTAGTCGATGTCCCCAAATGTAACCAGCTATGCAAGTCAGAGGCCTGACCTGATTAAGGAAGGTTGTGTGAAACAGGGCAAGCCATTATTTTGTTGAGGGGAAAGAAACAGAAACAGATTAACAGATAGTCGGAAGGGACCTTGGAGGTCATCTAGTCCAAGCCCCCGCCCAAGTGGGAGGCCCTACACCATTTCTGACAGATGGCGGTCCAGTCTCTTCTTGAAAGCCTCCAGGGATGAAGCTCCCACAATTTCTGAATAACAGAATAACAACAAGAGTCGGAAGGGATCTTGGAGGTCAAAGAACAGGTGGACTTCAACTCCCAGAATTCCCCAGCCAGCCACGCCTGCATTTCTTTTCTTTTTTTTTCCATTCCCTGGAAGGGAAGAGATTGCAGAGGAAGGGACGATAAGAGAGCAGAGCAGGCCACAGTGGGGACATAGCCCATCTCCCATCAAAAGGAACGCCTCCGTGCCAAAGGATTCTGGGAGTTTGGAAGCCCGCCCACCTTTACATTCCCCCCAGGTTGAAACAAAACAAGAGGATGAATGTCAGAACTGGCGGAGGGTCGGATGTCCTGAGCGATGATGTCATCGTGGCTTACACACACACACACACACACACACACACACCAGCTTTTGCTCCTTCTTCCCAGCCTTTTGCAGAAACTGACTGCGGGCCGGGATCTGCCACCACGACTCTCCGGGTGCCTTTTGTGTGTGTTTGTGTGTATTTGCACAGATGTTAAAGACCCTCATTCAACCATGCTTGCTTGATTTTTTTTCCCTCCTACTCCCTAGAGTGGAGAGATTGCGGAGGAAGGGATGACAAGAGAATAAGCAGGCAGAGAGTTGAAGTCTTAGCAAAGCTGGCTTGGGGATTCTGGGAGTCAGAGTCCGCCAGTCTTAAATCAGGGGTCCTCAACCGTGGCCACTTTAAGACTGGTGGACTTCAACTCCCAGAATTCCCCATTCAATTAGCCTGTTTTTTTCTCTCCTACTCCCTAGAGCAGAGAAAGGGATTACAAGGGAGTAAGCAGGCATAGAGTTGAAGTGCAGCGAAGGTGGCTGGGGAATTCTGGGAGTTGAAGTCCACCAGTCTTAAATCAGAGGTCTCCAACCTTGGCACCTTTAAGACCTGTGGACTTCAAGTCCCAGAATTCCCCATTCAACTATGCCTGCTTTCCCTCCCACTCCTACTCCCTAGAGTGGAGAAATTTCGGAGGAAGGGATGAGAAGAGAGTAAAGCAGGCATAGAGTTGAAGTCTAGCAAAGCTGGCAGGGGAATTCTGGGAGTTGGAGTCTACCAGTCTTAAAATTGCCACGGTTGGAGTCCCCTGGCTTTAGTTCTCAGCTTTGTAGTAGATAAAATCATGGGAGTGGAAGTCCACATGTCTTAAAAGTTGCTGGTGGGGGAATTCTAGGAAGTGAAACCCACATGTCTGAAAGCAGCCCGGCTGGAGAATTTTGGGACTTGAAGTCCATACATCTTAAAGTTGTTAAGGTTGACGAAGGAGGTCTAAAGGAGCAATTGACCAGGGAATAGAGCTGGAAGGGACCTTGGAGGTCTTCTAGTCCACCCCCCCAGCTCAAGCAGGAGAACCTAACCCATGTCAGGCAAGTGACTTGTCCAGTCTTCTTAAAAAAATCCCCAGGGATGGCAGTGCCCACTCCTCTAAAAATGAGTCTTTGGGACCCTGCAAGGCCTCCTGCTCCAAGAGGCTGCGCTGGCAAAGACTCATTTGTGGCGGAGTTTGGGGGAGAGAAAGAAAGACTTCTGCGGCTTCTGCTGCTTTCCTTGCAAGAAGCCAAAAGTCTCCTCTCCCCGAGAACGGAGCTGGAGATCCCAAATAATGAAATGGGGTGAGGAATTTCCCTGCAGACTTTTGGGGGGAGGGGTTTTCCCAGGGGCTCCAGTCCATGGGATTTAAAATGATGAGTTTGGTGGTCCCTTGAGGTCCAAAAGGTTGGTGACCCCTAGACTAGATGATGTCCGAGGTCCCTTCCAGCTCTGTTATTCTGTATTCTGTAGTCCGAATTCTAATCTTCTGGGCCTCCATTGAAGCGGGCCGGGGACCAACCAACCAACCTGCCTGGGAGTCTTGGCTAGGGCCTGGCACACTTGGCCAGCCATGTGATGCCAACCCAGCCAGGACCCCTTAGACACAGCTCCAAAATTATTGGAAAAGATAGAGACATATGGTGAGGTGGCTGGTTTGAAAATAAACGAAGATAAAACAAAGATTTTGACAAAGAATATGCTATTAAGACAAAGAGAAGAACTGGCAGACCTGTTGAAAATTCAAGTCACGAATAAGGTTATGTATTTGGGGATACATTTGACATCAAGATGTAGTACATTAAAAGAGAACAATTATATTAAACAACAGATAGCGTTAGACTTGATGAAATGGGAGAACTTACAATTGTCATTAATAGGGAGAATCTCAACAATCAAGATGAATATCCTACCCAGAATCTTATACTTGTTTCAAACAATACCAATTAGGCTTGGAAAAGACTATTTTGAAGATTTAAATAAAATTGTGTTGAAGTATGTATGGCAAGGCAAGAAAGCGAGAATAAAGTTAAAACTTTTACAAGATGCTAGAATTAGAGGAGGATTTGGTTTGCCTAATTGGGAGTTGTACTATCAAGCTGCAAATTTGATGTGGACTAAGGAATGGATAACATTAAGAAAGACTAGACTGTTGACACTAGAAGGACATGATTTGTTGTTGGGCTGGCATGCTTTTCTATGGTATAAGGGAACTAAAACACAGGGCTATTTTAGAAGACATCATATATGGGAGTCTTTGTGGTTAAATTGGGAGAAGATTAAAAGACAATGTTATTTGAAAATTCCAGTTTGGTTATCGACTATTGAAGCATTTTCCTATCCTATAATTTATAAGAAGGAACAAACAGTTAGATATGGGGAAATATTGGATGAAAAGGGTGAACTTAAATCGATGCAAAATTTAGAGGAACAAGGTATAAAGATGAATTGGTTTTCATATGCGCAAATACACTCAAGGTATGATGAAGATTTTAAAACAGAAGGATTCTATGATAAATTGACTGACTTAGATAAGATTTTGACAGGTACTGATGAAAACGTGATTAAAAAATTATATGGTTACTTATTGGGAATTAAGCTAGAGGAAGAACAAGTTAAAGAAACTATGATTGCTTGGGGGAACAATTTTGGATATGGGATTGATTTAGAGAAATGGCAAAAATTGTGGTCTCAAAATTACAAAATGACAATGTCAACAGCATATAAAGAAAATATGTATAAGATGTTTTATAGGTGGCATTTTCCCCCCACAAGAATAGCAAGAATGTTCAAGAATAAATCCGAAAAATGTTGGAAATGTCATCAGATACCTGGCTTATATTACCATATGTGGTAGACTTGCGAGGACGCTAGAAAATATTGGACTAAAATTTGCATGTGGTTGGAAAAAATGACAAAGAAACACATAGATTTGAAACCAGAGATTTTTTTATTGGGAATTTTACCTGACATATATAGTAAAGATTTGAAATACCTGATTGTAAATGTATTAACAGCGGCTAGGATTGTATTTGCTAAAAATTGGAAAAATGAGAAAATACCATTACAGGAGGAAATCATTAAGAAAATATTGGAATGTGCTGAAATGAGTAGATTGACATTTGAAATTAGAGAACAAGAGGATAAACAATTTTATAAAATTTGGGACCTTTTTTATCAATGGTTAGATGATAAAACACAATAACAGAATATCTACAATTTCAGAAAATAATGAATATATAAAGATTTTTTTTTGATATATTTATAAAATGTTTTTAGGATAGATTTGGTAGGATTATATGAATTGTTATAAAATAAACTAAGTAAAATATAGTTAACTCACAAAGTATGAATGAATAAAATTACAGTCAAATGATTGTTTAATAGTGATACTAGGGTATTTAATCTTTGATTGATAATATGAGTTATCATGTAATGTAATTGTAATTGAGACTACGAAATGGATGCACAAAAAATTGGTAAACCAACCGACACACTGCTTGTATATTTATGAAAGAAAGCTGGATGTTTTTATGTTTTGTTTGTTTTTGTTTGTCTTTAAAAACCAATAAAATTGTTTTTTTTTTTAAAAAAAAATCAGGATTTCTCAGCCGTGGCAGAGCGCTGACTTTTAAGAGGGTTCAAGGTGCTAGTCCACAGTGATCCCAGATACAACTGCAGGGGCCTTCCCCCCAACTTGCCACTTTTTGTGACAACAGGGCTGGGGGAAAAAAAGTGACTTATGACCGATCCTCGCGCTGACGACCGTCGTAGCGTTTCCCCCTGTTCCCTGCAGTTGTGCGATCGCCATGCTTGGTGGGCTGACTCATATTTATGACGGCTGTGGTGAAACACGCGATGTCCCTCCCCTTCCCCAGATTCACTTAACAACTGGGCGACCCACTTAATGTCTTGCAGCGGTTCAGAGGTGCGAAAACCATGATTTCATTGTTGCAAAAATGCAAATTATACCCCACTAACCAAGGAGAGAAGCAACCTAGAACGAAGGAGCAATTTTCCTGGCAGTGAGAACAATTCACCCGTGGAACTGCTTGCCACCAGACATTGGGTCTGCTCCATCATTGGAGGTTTCCAAGAAGGGATTGGACACCGTTTGTCTGGAATGATGTAGGGTCTCCTGTTTGAACAGGGGGTTGGACTAGATGACCCCCCAAGGTCCCTTCCAGCCCTATGTTTCTATGATCTTGGGCAGGGGGTTGGGCTAGAAGACCTCTAAGGTCCCTTCCAGCCCTATGTTTCTATGATCTTGGGCAGGGGGTTGGGCTAGAAGACCTCCAAGGTTCCTTCCAACTCTGCTATTCTGTATTATATTCTGTAGACTCCCTAGGTGTGTCACAGGTGGGGGGGTGAGGTCATGTTCCCCTCCCCTGCAGATCCCCACAGCTTAGTAGGACCCCCCCTCAGAAGTCCCTAATTGAGCCCCGGAACCTTTGTCGTGTTGTGTGTTTGTTGTGATGCAGGGATGCAGAAGCTGGAAGGAAAACGTCTTTTTTCTGTTAGATTCTTAAGAACGGGAAAAAAATAAGGTTTTGGTGGGATTTGGAAGATTAAGTTTTCAAACTTGGTCGCTTTAAGACAGGTGGACTTCAACTCCCAGAATTTCCCATTCAACCAGGCGTGGTTTTTTTTTTTTCTTTCCGTCCTACTCCCTAGAGTGGAGAGATTCCAGAAGAAGGGATGACAAGAGAGTAAGCAGGCAAAGAGAGTTGAAGTCTTAGCGAAGCTGGCTGGGGAATTCTGGGAGTTGAAGTCCACCAGGCTTAAAGGGGCCACGTTTGGAGACCTCTGCCCTAGAATGGAGAGACCGCAGAGGAAGGGATGACAAGAGAGTAAGCAGGCATAGAGTTGAAGTCTAGCGAAACTGGCTGAGGAATTCTGGGAGTTGAAGTCCACCAGTCTTAAAGTTGCCAAGGTTGGAGACCCCTGGTTTAGTTGACCTCAGCTTTGTAATAGATAAAACCATGGTTGGCGGCCTATGTCAGCCCAGCATGATGGTTTCTGGAGTCAACAAGCACTCAGAGCAACGCGGGGCAACAGATTCTTCTGAATTTTTTTTTTGCATCAACCTCCCACGGCCGGGAAATCCGAAGAATAAATTTCAAGGCAGATCTATAACTTTCTGGCAGATCCACCATATCAAATATCGAGACGGGTTTTCTTCGTTGCAACCTGTCCCTTCCAAGCTCTTACAGCCAATCCTTGTTTTACAACCGTTCGGGATTAGGAAGAGTTAAGTTTTCAACCTTGGCAACTTTAAGACTGGTGGACTTCAACTCCCAGAATTCCCTAGCCAGCTTCTCAAGTGTAGAGAAGCTGGCTGGGGAATTCTGGGATTTGAAGTCCGCCCATCTTAAAGCATCCATGTTTGAAAGACACCCATGTAGAATGAACAGGTTTTCTTCCTTGGCATAAAAGCCAGGGGTCTTTCAAACTTGGCAAGTTTAAGACTTGTGGACTTCAACTCCCAGAATCCCTGAGCTTACATGGACTGGAGGAGGAATTCTGGGAGTTGAAGTCCACAAGTCTTAAAGTTGCCAAGTTGGAAGATCACTGCCATAAAGGCACTTGCCCTGTCCTGCTGAACTGCAACTCCCAGCAATCCCTGCCAGCCTGACCCTGAAGGAAGTTGGGAGTTGCAGTTTAAAGAGCTGGTCAGGTTTGAAGTCCATAGACAACCTGATGCATTCGTCCATTCCGGTTTTTTTTTAAACCCTGGATTATGGGTGTTGAAATCCTGCCCACTGGGCAGGGGAATGCTCTTCTCAGCCATAGAGCTTGCAAAGTCTCTAGATGGCCTGCTGTGCCAGCTTATGGGAGCAGGTTGTGGTCCTGAATGGGGTGACCATGGTTGATGTGTTGAGACTGTGATGACCATGGTTAATGTGTTGAGACTGTGATGACCATGGTTGATATGTTTGAGCTTTGGGTGACCATGGTTGATGTATGTTAACCTTGGATGACCATGGTTGATGTGTTTGAGCCTTGGGTGACCATGGTTGATATATGTGAGCCTTGAATGGGCCTGATTGATATGTTTGTGAGCCTTGGATTACCATGGTTGATGTGTTTGAGCCTTGAATGACTATGGTTGATGAGTTTGAGCTTGGGTGACCATGGTTGTTGTATGGGGTGACCATGGTTGATGTGTTGAGACTGTGATGACCGTGGTTGATGAGTTTGAGCTTTGTATGACCATGGTTGATGTGTGTGAGATTTGAGTGACCATGGTTGATGTATGTGAACCTTGGATGACCATGGTTGATGTGTTTGAGCCTTGGATGACCGTGATTGATATGTGTGAGCCTTTGATGATCATTGTTGATGTGTGTGAACCTTGGGTGACCATGGTTGATGTGTGTGAACCTTGGGTGAGCATAGTTGATGGGTTTGAGCCTTGAATGACCATGGTTGATGTGTTTGAGCCTTGGATGAGCCTTGATTTGTTTGAGCCTTGGTTAACCATGGTTGATGTGTGTGAGCCTTGTATGACCATGATTGATATGTGTGAGCCTTTGATGACCATGGTTGATGTCTGTGAACCTTGGGTGACCGTGATTGATATGTGTGAGCCTTTGATAATCATGGTTGATGTGTGTGAGCTTTGGATGACAGTGGTTGATATGGGTGAGCTTTTGATGACAGTGTTTGATGTTTATGAACCTTAAGAAAGCCATGGTTTATGTGTGTGAGCCTTGGATAACCATGGTTGATGTATTTGAGCCTTGGTTAACCATGGTTGATATATGTGAGCCTTGAATGAGCCTGATTGATGTGTGTGAGTCTTGAATGACCATGGTTGATTTGTTTGAGCCTTGGATGATCATGTTTGATGTATGTGAAACTTGGGTGACATGTTTGATGTATGTGAGCCTTGGTTAACCATGGTTGTCTGTGAGCCTTGAATGAGCCTGATTGATGTGTGTGAGCCTCAAATAACCATGGTTGATGTAGGTGACCCTTGGATGACCATGATTGATATGGGTAAGCTTCGGATGACCACGGTTGATGATTGTGTGAATCTTGCAAGACCACAGATGGAGTTGTGCGAATCTTGGAAGACCATGAGTGATGCCTCAGTGAATCTTGGGTGACCACGGAGGAAGTCCGGGTGAGTCTTGAAGACCATACAAGATTCTTGTGTGAACTTCGGAAGATCCTGGATGAAACGTGTGTGAATCTTTGCAGGCCATGGACAACGCCTCTGTGAGTATCAGAAGACCATGGCTGTTGTGTGTGTGTGTGTGTGTGCGCGTGTATATCTCCTCCATCCATGGTGTCGTCGTCTTCTTCCTTCCTCCTTCCCATCTCCTCTTCATTTTTCTCCATCCCATTAATCCAGAGGTTTCCAAACTTGGCCACTTTAAGACTTGTGGACATCAACTCCCAGAATTCCCCAGCCAGCTTCACTAAGACTTCAACTCTGTATGCCTGCTTTCTCTCTTGTCATCCCTTCCTCTGCAATCTCTCCACTCTAGGGAGTAGGAGGGGAAAAAAACAGGCATAGTTGAATGGGGAATTCTGGGAGTTGAACTCCACCAAGTCTTAAAGTGGCCAATGTTGGGGGACCCCTGTATTCATCCATCCATTCCTCCCTTTGGCTCTCCCCTCCCATGAAGTCCCAGGTGTGGATCGCTGCTTCCTCCTCGTCCCTCCCCCAATCCCTTCCCCTGTCCGCCCCACCCCCTCCCAGCTCCCTCTCTCTGGGCCTTTGGATTCTCCCAGACACAATTTGGTACTAATTACACGTTTCCTACTCCTAATTGCCACATTGTGAACAATCAACAAAATAACTCCAATTTTATTTAATTAAAGACGGGGAGAATTTGGTACGGTGACGCCAAGGAGGTGGGAAACAGAAGGCCACAGCCCTCTGCGGAGGAGGAGGAGGAGGAGGAAGGCCCGACGTGGGGCCTGGGGTACCCAAACAGAGTGTCTGGTCTGCAGGCCGTCCTTGACTTAATGTCCATTTGTTTACATTCGCTCAGTCTCACTCTATGGAGACAGAGCCTCCTCCGTAGACGTTCCTTTAGCAAGTGGTCAAAGTTACAGCGGGTTCAGAGGGGGGGTAAAACCCTGTTTATGACCAGTCCTCAGACTTACGGCCGTTGTAAGTATGAACATTTAGAGCGGCGTGTAGTCCAGAACGGGTGCAGCGTCCCATGATTCCCCCCCCCCACGCCTGCTTCCAACACGCAAAGTCAACAGGGGAAGCCGGAGTCACTTAACAACAGTGTGGCTCACTTAACGACCAGAACCATTTGTTTAATGGCCCAGAAAAAGAAAAAAAGGTCGTCAAATGGGACCAAATGCCCTGAACAAAATTCCCTTGCTTGGCAACGATGAGCTGAGGCCCCAGTGCGGTCATAAGTCGAGGACACCCTTGTACGGCAGGAGTCCTTGAATGGCCACGGCGATCCGCTTAACAACGGTTAGAGGTGATCCTGGAGCTTGGGACATCTCTTCAGGAGAGTCTCCTCCTGGTGTCCTCAGGGCAGAAGAAGCAGCCACTTGGACATCTCGAGATCTCCACATCTCCTGGGATGTCCCCATGCAGTGACAACTGAGGTGGAGGGCGCCCTTTCCCCGAAACAGGTCGAGTTATGGGTTCTCCTTGGATTGGAGACACCTTAGCTCTCCTTTCATCCTTCTTTCTTCTTGAGGGACCTTGGAATCCTGTAGGTCAGGGGTCCCCAAGCACTGGGCCCCGGACCGGTACCGGTCCGTGGATCATTTTCTACTGGGCCACCGGTTTGCTGGGCGCCACCATCTTGTTTCGACAGACATGATATTCTTCGGAATTCTGATTTTTTGGGGGAATCAGTCCCGCCCCACCCTTTCCCCCTCTTTCTTCTCCTCCTTCCGCTCCCCTCGGAGGCCCCCTGAGTCAGGAGTTGCTACTGCCCAGCGCGGCTCCACGCGGCTCCAGTCCCGCGTTGCCTCAGGAAGGAAAGGCAAAAAGGAAGAGCCGCGGCTGCGCTTTGCAAAGAGGACTGGCGAAGGCGAAGTGGTTTTGCAAACGATTCCTGGCCGCCCAGATGTAAATAAACGGTTTTTGTCCCAGAAGCCCATTCTCACAAGTTTAAAAGGCTCATGTAATAATATGCCTTTCTCTCTCTCCCCCCAGCCCCCCAACGGGGCGCGCTTCAACGACTCCTCAGGCCGCTCTCGCTCTTTCAAAAGTGTGAGGGAGGAGTCAGTTGCAGAAAAAACCGAGCCAAGGAGCGGGGCCCCATTTGCAACTGCAAGGCTAGTGGCGGGCGGAGTGGGGGGTGGAGGGGAAGAAGACTATTATTCCTGTTATTCTCGCGTTGTGGGGATAGTGAGTGGGTGTTTGAGTGGGTGTTCTGTGTGTGGGTGGGCGTGCACGCACGCTGATGCCGGGCAAGAGCTGCCTTTGGGGTTATAGAGCTTCCGCCTCTCGCTGAACTACTCGCGCCAGACGCAAAAAAGTTCTCTGTGGGGAGGAAAGTGGACCCACGTCATGCCCCTGGTCTCTTCTCTCCCCCAGCTGTCAGGTGCCTGCGCGATCAGCCCGGAGGAGCCCTGCCGCCTTTAGCCTGCAGCTCAGAGGATCTCATGCAGGGGGGGCGAGGAAGAGCCCAAAAGCACCAGTTGAGGCTTCCGTGCAGGGAGGGCGCTGGGGAAGACCTGGAGGGGAGGTGGGGGGAGAGGAAATGCCTTGTCATGTGTGCTGATGCCGGTACCGGGCCGCGGATCATTTTGTGATCCCGCTACCGGACCGTGGCACAAAAAAGGTTGGGGGCCACTGCTGTAGGTGGTCCTTGGGATGCTTTTGGTTAAGGTGGACTCCACGGTGGTGGTCTTTTACTTCACCCTACGGCCTGGTGGGGATGTACTCTTGGGTTCCTCATGAAGACATGGGCCTTCCCTCTTCTTCCTGGGAAATAGAACCCGGTGAGATGCTCGCCTACTGTTGCTTCAGAGTCTTCTTGGAAGTCCACCACCAGAACTTGGCCTGAACATTAAACCCTCCTCCTACACTTCTGCTCCCCCCAGACTGTTTTCCAAAATGAGTTTTGGGGTTGGGAGACTTGGGGTGGGTGGGAAGGTGAGTCCCAACTGATCTCCTGGAGACCTCTTCAGCAGAGATGGAGGTTATTTTTTGTTCTTGTTTTGGACCATTGGGTCCACCTTGCTCCTACCTGTTGCCTTTTTCTCTTCTTACTTCTGGTTGACCCACAACTTCCCTTGTCTCTCTTCTTCTTCCTCCCTGAACCTCTAGGTGCCTCTCTCGGACTGGCTGGCTGGCCGTTGAGGTGCTCCACACCCACCATGGAATGCAACAGATGTCCTATCTTGGCCAGAACATTTTGGGGGTTCTCCTGCTAGGACGGCCTGATTTCCTCAACTTCTGGGCTCGGCCTGCAACTTCTCTGGCCTACTTCCTCCTCTTCCTCCTCTGCTGGTGCTTCTCCTCGGGTTGGCCGTACCTGACTCTTTCTCTCCTCCCCTCCCCCCTTGTGAAGGACCTCCAGCCTGGCACCTTCTCTGGCCACCATGTTCCTCTCACCTCTGCGCTTCGTCTGCCGGTTGCTGAACATCCGGCCGGGTTCTGCCCTCCTCTTTTGGTTGCTGGGCCTGGCCTTGCGCCCGTTGCCCCTCTCGGGCCAGAAGCCTGAAGACAAGTACCCCATGGTACCCACCAATTACGGCAAGCTGCGTGGCATCAAGAAAGGCCTGAACAACGAGATCCTCGGCCCCGTGGTACAGTACCTTGGCATCCCCTACGCCACGCCGCCCGTCGGTGAGCGCCGCTTCCAGCCGCCTGAGGCACCAGCTTCCTGGTCCGAGGTGCGCAATGCCACGACGTTTGCCCCGGTGTGCCCGCAGAACATCCATGGTATGCTACCCGCCATCATGCTGCCGGTTTGGTTCACCGACAACCTGGAGATCGTGGCCAGCTACGTCCAGAACCAGAGTGAAGACTGCCTGTACCTGAACGTCTACGTCCCCATGGAGGATGGTAAGCGGCGGGCAAGCGGGTGGGCACGGTAGTGTTGTTGGTGGGTATTTAGCACCCTTCTCGCGTCCCGCTGGACATCCAGAGGGGTCTTCCCTACCGAAGGCACACACCCCCTCTTCTTTTCTCTCGATTTCTGTCCCTGTTTGAATTTGTCCCACATCTGCAACCTGACCCAGCGTGCCAACTGCGCCCCTTCTTCGCCCAAGGTGTGCCCACCTCAATTTTTCTTGGGAGGGAGGAAAAGGGGGCACAAACAGTTTTCTTCCAGCGGGCCAACGAAGCCCCCTGCAATGACCCAAAGGGGCATTGCCCAAAGGCAACCCAATCAGATAATCCCTTTATTAGCTCCAACTTTGCCCCCGATGTCCTGGTTACCTGGTTACTTTCTGGGCCGGAGAAAAGCTCTCCCAGCAGAGATTCAAGTCCAAAACATGGTCAACAAAAACAGTAACTTAAAGTCCAATCAAGATGACCTACAAGGTCCCTTCCTATTCAGATGATCAGGAGAAGGAATTCCAGAAGTAATTCAACCCGCAACGCAGAGAAGCAAAGCCAACCCAGGATAAACTACCCGTTTGCTCCCAGTGAACGCCACTCTCAGTTTGCATCTCTTTTCAACTCTCTTCCTAATGAAGGGAATCAGGGCCCTTTCCTCCCCTGTAAGCCAGGCAAACCACCCCCCTTGCTCCCTTCTCCATTCCTCCCTGCGTTCCTCTCCTAGGATGGAGAGGGGGTGGGTGGGCCTGGGTCTTCCTCTGCACGCCCTCTCCCTTGTTCTACCTCTTCCCTGCTCTGCCCAGCTGGACTTTGCTCTTACCCAGTTTCCTCCACAGCTAACGGAGCCCTGCTCCTGCTCCCTGTCAGCTGTTTCGTCTTCCTCCTTGGATTCGGAAAATGAGGGTCTTTCTCTCTCTCTCTGTAAATGGAAACTACTGGTTGAGAGCTGAAAAACACGGAAATATAGGGCAGGATAGGGCGGGGCCAGATGATTGTCGGTGATACCGGTTCGCAAGAACCAGTCTGAACCGGCAGCATCCCACCAATTGGGTCAGGGGGAGGTGGCAAGGTGGTGCCCCAAAAGGCAGGAGGTCTCGTTCTTTGGGGTATCTGGGGTGGGGCTTGCAAAAGAACAGATCATCCGAGTCGGAAGGGACCTTGTAGGTAATCTAGTCCAAACCCCCGCCCAAGCAGTGAGACCCTACACCATTCCTGACAGATGGTAGTCCAGTCTCTTCTTGAAAGTGGGGGTGGTGGAGACCCCCTCCCTAAAGGAAGGAAGCTCGGGCTTGGCCAGTTTGGGTCGGTTTGGGACCCCTTCCTCTCCTTTTCTTCAGCCCAATCTCTATGGTCCTGGAGGACCCACAACCTTCTGGAGGAGGTTTCCCCAGCACACCCGAAAACCTGTGGGTTTTCCTGGCCATCCTTGACTTAACGACCATCCGAAGTTACAACGGCATTGAAAAAGCCGCGACCAAGGACCATTTTCCCACACTTCACGCCCGTCCAAATTCCGAGGCTTGGCAACTGGCCTGTTGCAGTGTCCCGGGAAAGGGGCTGGGTGAGGCGTGCGTCCCTTCCGACGAGCAAAACCAAGGGGAGAGGATTCGCTTAATGACTGTGGGGTATGGTACTAACTTAACAAACCGCCGGTGCTTCATTTTGCGACGGTGGCCAGGAAAAGGTCATAAAACAGGGCTTGAA
>NC_142008.1:125373534-125436836 GCF_049901715.1 Pseudonaja textilis | reverse complement strand
ATCACGTGACCTCACCCACCCCCACAGAGAATTGGACATTGGATGAATCTCGACATAACGGGGAGTTATACCTTGAGGACTTGTGATCCAATAAAGAAACTTCGCATGGAAGCCTTGGTAGAGTTTGCCTGACTGTCTTTATATTCAGCCAACAATTTAAAGACAGAACGGTGAAAATGCAGTTATCTCCATCCCATAATGACGCTGCTGGGGTCCACCTCCCACGGCTCCTGGGCTTCATAGGTGAGGGGAGAAACGATGGAAGTTTCTTTGACTTTGAACGTTACATAAAGTGGAATTCATTCCACCGGGCGGGCTTTAGATCCGGAGTCCCTCCCGAGGGTGTCACACACCCCGAAATCACCCTAAACTTTATTGGGTGGGTTTGGAACCCTGGACAGGGGAATCTCCCACCCACCCCTCACCCCGGGGTGGGAACTTCCTTACAAAGGGGGACTTGCTAATTACACACACACACAGAGAGAGAGAGACAGACAGACAGACACAGACACCTCAAAATGCAAAACCCGGAATTTTTTGCACCGTCTGCTTCGCTTCCTTGCTGCAAACGCTGAAAACTCTTCGGTCAGGGACGGAGGAGGGATCCTATCTTAGAATGCGCACGGCCCTAGCGCCATGCACACTTGACAAGCTGATCAGCTGAAAGGACGAAGAAATGAAGGCCTTTGATCAGCTGATCGGAGGCTTTCTTTCTTTTTTTAGAACCGGTCCAAACCAGTAATAAACCACCACGGGTCAGGGGTCCATAACCCCCACCCCCTCAGACCGCTGCCCCGGATCGCGCCCCGATCCGTTCGGAACCGGGCCGTCGAAAGCAACGAGCCCTGCCATGCGTTCACAAAGCTGGGGAAAGTTTGGTTTGGGTATTTTACCGGAAATATACAGTAGAGAATGGAAATACTTGATTGTAAAACGTTATTAACGGCACCTAGAATTGTATTTGCTAAAAATCGGGGAAAATGAGAAAATAACCAAATGCCGGAAGAAGTTATGAGGAAAAAGAATGGAATGCGCTGAAATGAGTAAATTGATCTTTGAAATTAGAGAACGAGAAGACAAGCAATATTACAAGATGTGGGGTTTATTTCACCAAGGGTTAGATTAAAAAATATGAATAAAATGAAATATTTTAGAGAATTTTACAAGATAAGGATAATAGAATTATAGAGAATATAACATACGGATGTATTATTATTGGATGGATTTATGATGAGGTAATGAATGTTATAATATAAATTAATCTAAACGATAGATAGATAGAGATGATAGACATAAATGATAGATATAGCTAGATATAGAGATAGATAAAGATCGATGATAGATAGATATAGATGATAGATAGATAAAGATGATAGATAGATAGGTATAGATAGATAGGTATAGATATAGAGATATAGATGATAGATAGATAAAGATGATAGATAGATAGATAGACAGATAGAGATAGATGATAGACATAAATGATAGATATAGCTAGATATAGAGATAGATAAAGATTGATGATAGATAGATATAGATGATAGATAAAGATGATAGAAAGATAGGTATAAATAGATAGCTATAGATATAGAGATAGATAGAGATATAGTTGATAGATATAGGTTATAAATAGATAATCAATGATTGATAGATATAGATCGATGATAGATATAGATCGATGATAGATAGATATAGATGATAGTGAGAGAGAGAGAGAGAGAGTCCCTAGACGCCAAGAGGAACCTACGTGCCAAATTTCAAGTTTGTAAGCTTTATGGTTCTGGAGATTTTGTGATGATGCGTGAGGGGTCTTTCCCTTTTTATATATATATAGAAAGATGAGAGAAGGAGGGGAGAGAAGGAAGGAAGGTGGGCACAGCCTTATGTTGAGGATAACAAAGCCCATATTGCACATCTCCCAAAAGCGACCAAGTGGGGTCGGCATACTCACGGAGCTGTAGAGGTAGCCCTCGGCATTCATGGCGACATATTGTCCGGACGTGGTACTCTGGATGGCGACTACTCGGAGCCCCACAGGAATCAGGTTGAAGAAGGCTGTGGGGTGGGGAGAGAAGGAGGGGGAGGGGGTCAGTGGGTGAAATTCGAACCCATAACCGGGTGCAAATGAATTTAATTTAATTCAGGTGACCGGCCCCCAATCTCATCAAGTGACTCAGGGGGCCGGGGGGGGGGGGAGGACACAACATTTCAAAGATAACAATTCCAATAGGGGTTGTCCTCGACTTACAGCCGCCGCCTAGCTCAATCGTGGCTAAGGAAGGTAGACGTTTTGACTCAGTCTTTTGTCTACCGTGGCTAAGTGATCTGCCGCAAAATGTCGTTCCGGGAGAGTTTGCCAGTCGTTTATAAGTGAACTGGGGCTTCCCTGTGGACGTCATTGGACAGTCGTAAAAAAAAGGGGGTCACATGATTTTCACACACACACACACACACACCACACCACCCCCAGGAAGGCCGCAACTGTCATCAATCCGAGTCACTGGCCGAGCTTCCGAATTTTGAACCTGTGACTGCGGGGACAGTGCCAGTGCCGTTGAACTTAGAACGGTTGCTAAACGAATGGTTGTTAAGTGAAGGACTGCTTTGCCATGTCATTCCGTCCACCCTTCTTTCTGGTCTCATGTATTCCAGCGGCGGCGGTCAAAAAAAGTCAAGATGGCCGCCAGGAAGCCAGAAGGAGAAATCGTTTTGATGGACATCCCAGGTTTGCAACGTCCAGGGAGGGCAGGAGGGTCTGCCATCTTGACTTTTTTGACCTCCTGGAGATGGGGAGGGAGTGGCAGGTGAGGAGACCCATCCCGAGGAGGGGAAGGGGAGGAAGGCATCTCCCAGGTGTGCCGTATGGCCCTTATTTGGGGGGAGAGAACCGCTTGTGGGTGGCCAGGCAGCTGCGAAAAGCGGGACAGGACCGGGGTGTCGGGACGGGCCACGTGCCTAAACAGACACCGGCCTGCCAGACGGGACTGGCAGAGATCATCCATCACAGCCACGCGTCCTCTTTCTTTCCTCCCGCTGGGGAGGGAGAGAGCGGGAGCGGGACACAGAAAGCGACCCAAAAGCCTGCAGACTAGGAAGGGGCAGGGTCTTCGGAGTAAGGCTGGGGTCCCCCCCGGCTCCTTCCACTGGCCAGAGGCGGACCGTTGGAGCAGAGCAACAAAGCTAAAAGGGATCTTACAGGTCATCTAGTCCAACCCTCCCCCAAGGGGGCTCGGAGGAAAGAAGTCGAGGGAGGGGGAAGCAGGGGACCCCGAGAGAGAAAGGGGGGAGGGAGAGACCCCCCCGGGTGGTGTGGGGGGTTGAGGCCGCGCTTACTGAACCCGCTGCCGTCCTCCCGGGTGCCCTCGATGCTGCCATCCGGGTGCGCCTGCAGGTAGAAGCCGTGCCGGCAGAAGAGTTTGGTGATGATGCCCTTCAGCTGCGGATCTGCGGGGCGGGGGGAAGGGAAGCGTGGAATTGGGAGGGGGCGAGAGAAGAAGAAGAGAAAGGGAGGGGGCGGTGAATGAAAGCCCGGACCTCTTGCGAGGCGCTTCTCCCACCCACCCCACCCCCGCAACCAACGCGGCACCCTCCGAGGCCTTTCAGAGCCGCGGCAACCTTCCCTGAAGTCCTGGACAGGCGGGGTGGGCGAGATGGGAGTTGTGGCGCCAACACCTCCGGGAAGGGTCGCTTGGACAGGGGTGCAGGAAGAGGGCAGGTGGGCAGGTGAGCCTCTCCAAACTTGACCTCCTCCCCCACCCCGCCCCCCAAAAAATAAAGGCGAGGGGAAGGGGGAAGGAAGAAAAGTGAGGAGGAGGAGGAGGAAGGAAGATTAAAAAGGATTAAAAAGAAGAGAGGGAGGGAGGAAAGAGAGAGGAAGGAAGGAATGAAAAAAGAGGGAGGGAGGAAAAGGAAGGAAGGAGAGAAGGAGGGAGGGAGGAAAAGAGGAGGGAGGGAGGAAGGAAAGGAGGAAGAAAAGCGATGAGAAGGAGAAGGAAGATTAAAAGGGATGAAAAAGAAGAGAGGAAGGGAGGAAAAAGAGAGGAAGGAAGGGAAAAGAGGGAGGGAGAGAAGAAAAAGGGAAGGAAGGAAGGAGAGAAGGAGGGAGGAAAGGAGGGAGGGAAGGAAGGAAGGAAGGAAAGAAGGAGGGAGGGAGGGGAGGAGGAGGGAGGGAGGGAGGAAAGGAGGAGGGAGGAAGGAAAGTGAGGAGAAGGAGAAGGAAGGAAGATTTAAAGGGATTAAAAAGAAGAGAGGGAGGGAGGAAAGAGAGGAAGGAAGGAATGAAAAGAAGAGGGAGGGAGGAAAAAGGGAGGGGAGAAAAAGGAAGGAAGGAGAGAAGGAGGGAGGGAGGAAAGAGGAGGGAGGGGAGGAAGGAAAGGAGGAAGAAAAGCGATGAGAAGGAGAAGGAAGATTAAAAAGGATGAAAAAGAAGAGAGGAAGGGAGGAAAAAGAGAGGAAGGAAGGGAAAAAAGAGGGAGGGAGGGAAGAAAAAAGGAAGGAAGGAAGGAGGAGGAGGGAGGGAAGGAGGAGGGAGGGAAGGAAGGAAGGAAAAAGAGGAAGGAAGGAAAAAAGGGGGAGGTGGAAAAGTGATGAGAAGGAAGGAAGTTTAGTAAGTAAAGAAGGAAGGAAGGAAGGAAAAAGAGAGGAAGGAAGGAAAGAAGGAACTGATGGACTCCAACGCCCACAATTCCCCAGCCAGCTTCGCTTAAGACTTCAACTCTCTTTGCCTGCTTACTCTCTTCTTGTCCTTTTCTCTGCTCCAGGCAGTAGGAGAGGAGAAAATATATATATATATATTTGGATTTTTCTCATAGCCGCCATGAAAAAAAACCCCTTTTAAGGACATCACTATCTGGAAAGTTCCCCTTTTTCCCTTGGCAAGCTCTTCCTTTTTTCTCTTTTTCGCTCTCCTACCGCGTCCTTCTCCCGTTCTCCTTTTTGACAGGCCTTGGAAGCAAAGCTAGGATGGCGACCAAAAACGTGGGTTTTAATTTGATGTTATTTTATTTTCCACTCGCCTTCTGGCCCTGGCATCGGAAGGAAGGACCGAAGGCGGCTTTTCGGCAAATTACCTGAAGCTAAGAAAAGGGGGGAAGGTGGGGGCTCTTTTAAACCAGAGATTCTTTCAATCAGCTAATGCGGAGTGAAGGAGGGGGAGGAGGAAGAGGAGGAAGAGGAGAGGAAGGGGGAGGAAGGGAGGGGAAGGAGGAAAGGAGGAAGGGGAGGAAGAGAGGTGAATGAGGAAGAGGAGGAAGGGGAGGAGGAGGAAGGGGAGGAGGGGAGGAGGAAGAGGAGGAAGAGGAGAGGAAGGGGAGGTGGAAGAGGAAGGAGAGAAGGAAGAGAAAGGGGAGGAGGAGAAGAGGAGGGAGGAGAAGGAAGGGAGCAAGAGGAGGAAGGAGAGGGGGAGGAGGAGGGGAGGGAGAAGAGGAGGAAGAGATGAAGGAGGAAGAGGAGGAGGGGAGGAGGAAGAGAAGAGAAGAGGAGGAAGGGGAGAAGGAGGAGGAAGAGGAGGGGGAGGAGGAGGAATGAAGGAGATGAGGAGGAAGGAGAGGATGAGGAGGGGAGGAGGAAAGGGAGGAGGAGGAAGAGGTGCAGGAAAAAGAGGAGAGGGAGGAAGTTGGAGGAAGAGGAGAGAGGGGAGGAAGAGGAGGAGGAGGAGCCAGCTTTCATGCCTAAGGCAGGACTAGAACTCCAATCTCCTGGTGATCGGCCCAGATCACTCAGCCAGCTTTCAAGTCTTAATGTGGGACTAGAACTCCCAGCCCTCCTGATTTCTAGCCTGGGGCCACTGGACCCAGATTCCCCCCAAAAAAAAGCCTGTCCAGAGTGCTATTCTCAACTCTACACCCCTTTTCACGCCAGCTGGTTCTTCCACGGAGGGGACACCACCAACGTCCAGGCTCCCTAGATTTAAGCCCAACCACCCTACCCACTTCCACTCTCTCCCGCCCCCCACGACGGGTTCCCACCCCCACACACACACACACACCTGTCCTTATCCTAACTGCACCCCGTTTCAGGATGGGAGCAAGCCCCCTCCCGGCCTGCGCCATCCATCCGCAAGGACAGTGACATAACCGGGCGTTTGCAAAACCCCTCCCTTAAAATAGTGGAGTAGGGTGTTTGTGTGTGTGTGTGTGTGCGCGCGCGCGCGCGCGTAAGGGGGGGCTCCCGCTTGGAAGGCGGCCTCGTTTCTATTCTCGGGGGAGCAGGGGGTGACCCCGAGGGTGGGACGGGCGGGGCGGGTGGGGGGGCAGGGCTGCAGCCTTCTCAGATCTGCAGCGTCCTAAAGAAACCCGGGGCATTCCCTTCTGTCTGGGTGTTGCAACCCCCCGCCCCCTTCCGCATCTGGAAAGTCAGGTGGAAAAGAAACACACACACACATACACACACACACACACAATTTTCTCCTGTGTATCCCCTGACACGATTTTTCCATCGATTTTTTTTTTTTTCCCCCTTCCTTTCCTTTCCTTGGGGCTCATTGAAACCTGGATGGCGCTGGGGAGGCGGGGGGGCAGGGTTGCACTGCAGTAAATCCTCAGCCACAGGCAGGCCGTCGTGTACAAAGCCTGGGGGAGGGGAGGGGAGGGGGAGGAGGGAGGAGGAGGGATAAAGCACCATATCTGCACTCGCTTTTCTCAGGATCTCTCCGACTTTTCTTGGGCCTCCCTTCTTCTTCCCCAGATTAAAAAAATGGGGAGAGGGGTGGATTGGGGGGAGGGGAAGAACGCTTCCTCCTCCCCCTCTCTCCCTCCCCCACGCCGCCGGACCCCAAAACCCGAGCACTTTTGAAGGCCCCTCCTTCCATCTCCAACCCAGCAAAACGAGGAGAGGTCAAAAGTTAGTGCGATTTGGCGTTTCGGAGGAGCTCGAAGGAGGTGGTGCAACCCAGGGGTGCAAACACCCCACACACATACCCCAGCCGGCCTACCTGCTTGGAATGTTCCCCCAACTCCCGGCCTGCCTGTGCCCCTCCCTCTCCTCCCCTCCGCCTGGCACGCGGCAGCTGCAGTGGCCGGGAGAGCTTTCTCGCACGCTACAAGGTTACCCACTCGAGACAGGCGGGGGCTGCTGGGAACAGGGGGTGGGGGGGACAGTTGGAATCTGGACTTGAAGGAAGCCCCCCTCCCACCTCCGCCCCCAACCCACCCAGCCTTGATGGATGGACAGAGGGAGCGAGGCAGGAGGCCGACTCAGGACGTGGGAGCGCGCTCGCGCTCAGGTGTTGGGTTTCTTTCTGGACCCGCTAGCTCTCAGAGACAACCCCCCAGGGCGTGGGGAGAGGCAAAATCAAGCAGGATTTGTGGGGCGGAGGTCTCAAGCTTCCACGTCCCCCCTTCTTATAAGGAAGAAGGGAGGAGAGTCCCCTCAGAATGCAAGGATGAAGGCGCTTGCAAAGACCTTTGGGGACATTGAGCGCAGAAGGGCGACCTAGGGAGAAGGGGGCTGGAAGGGGGTGCAGGTTTGGGGACCTCCCCACCCCACCCGCCCATGGGCCCGGTGGCCTATGGCGGGGTGGGGGTGGGGAGGAAAGAAACTGCCCTGCTGTATAATTTTAAAACCTTGGAGAAGGTAAAGGCGCACGCCAAGAGCGCAGCTGCGATGGAAAACGAAGGGCAAGGGAACTCAGTGGGGAGTTGCACGCTGCGGTGGGGATTGCGGGGAGGGGAGGAGATGGGGAAGGGCATGGCCGAGCGCGGGGCGGAGAGCATCCTTCCTTTCGCAACGTATATATTCTCTCTTTTTTTTATAATCCCTTCCCCTCCCGTATCTAACGGTGCCCGTTTATCCTTTAAATATACACGGAACGATTTGGCTTCCTTCCTCCAAATTATTTCTACGGCTCGGATTTAGTAGCGGGGACGCGTGTTTGCGGTGGGGAGGGAGGGAGGGAGGGAAATAACCGTAGGGTAAGGGGCGCGTTAAGAAAAGAACAACGGCGTTGGGGAGGAGCGGCCGTTAAGCCCCAGCAACCGAGGTTCCCCAGCCTCTTTGAGTAAATCTGTAGGAAGGGCGAAGTCGCGTTTTATCCTGGCGGCTGACTTGGAGGGCAGGGTTCGGGGGTGGGTGGGGTGGGCTGCCTCCCCTCCCCACAGCCCCGCCTGAGTCACGCTGGGAAGGAAGGAAGGGCTGCCGCGCTCGGCAAAAGGCGCTTGGCCCCCGTCCCAGGCGTCGTCGGGTTTCCACCTCCGAAATCCCTCCCGCGTCAAACGGCAAATTAAACGAGGCTCTTTTCCGACAGGCGGCGAGGGAGCCTCGCTTGGCCTCATAAATAAATTTATTCCCGGCAATAAAAAACGCCTCGTTTCTCTCTCTCCTTCTCCAGATCGCAACTCGCAATTTCCAATTGCCGCTCAGGCGGAAGGGCGGGAGACGCCGGCTCTCAGGAAGCCCCCTCGGAGGTTTCCCACGGCGGGGGTCGCCGCGGAGCCCTAACATCCCCCCTCTTTCCCCAAATCCATCCCCCCGCCCACAAGTTACTAGCATTTCTAGGAAGCTGTGCGTAATCAAACGGAAAAGCGCTTCGCTTTTTATTTTTAGCTAACCCGGATTAGGTGGGGCCGGTTTCTGGGTTTCCCTCTCCCGGGGGAGCAAGGCAGGGTTTGGGGTTTGGCGGAGTGGGTCGCCGCAGAGCCCCTGCCCACTCTCAGCCTCCCCCACTCTCCAAATCTCCCCAAGTGGAGCATTTCTGCGTAATTCAATCGAAAGGCGCTTCGCTTTTTGTGGGGGAGGCTGCCCCGGATTAGGTGGGGCCGGTTTGTGGGACGGGAGGGGGTTTTCCCTGGGGGAGCAAGGGTAGAAGAGTCCCCGGGGTTGGTACGTGGGGAGGGGAGAGCAATCACTAGGGCGGTAACGGCAAGGAGAGAAAGCCGGTTGGGTGGAGGCGGTGAAAATTCGGTGAAGCGCGCTCCACCGGCTCAAGGTGCCCTCCCTGGGGTGAAATTAAAGGGGTGGGGGCGACCTGGGCGGGACCCCGAGCCGGTAGATCGGGAGAGGGGGCAGGAACTAGGACTTCCCCAAAGGGTCCCCCTTAACCCTCCCCCTCTCCGGGGGAAGACGAGGCGCCGGGGCTTCTCTAAGCGCGTAATTGCGCCGCGCGGGGAGGGAGGGGGCAGGGAGGGGGACCCGGGGTGGGGGAGGGAACGGAGAGTTGGGTCTCCGGTGCCAGGACGGGGAGGGCATCGCGCCCCTCTCCCTCGCTGTCCGCACACCGCCCGCGTCGGCTGTTCGCAAATAGACTGCGCTGGGCTATGGAGGCCCCACTTCCGACTCATATTCTTCTTCCTTCTCCTCTCCTCCTCTTCCTCTTCTTCTTTCTCTTTCCTCCCCGCCCCCGTTCCCTCCTCCTCCTCCTTTTCCCACCTTTTCCCCTTCCTTCCTCTCCTTCCCTCCTCTTCCTCCTCTTCTTCCTTCTCCTCCTCTTCCTTCCTTCTCTTTCTGTTCATCCTCTCTTCTCCCCCTCCTTTTCCTCCCCTCTTCCTCCTTCTCCTCTCCCGCTCTTCCTCTTCGACCCTCTCCCCCTCCCTCCTCTTCTCCCCCACTTTCTCCTCCTCCTCTTCCTCTTTTCTTCCTCTTCTCCTGCTTCCTTTCCTTCTTCGGCTCATCCTCTCCTTCCTCCATCTCACCTTCTTCTCCTTCTTCTCTTCTATGCTCTTCCTCCCCTCCTCCTCTTCCTCCTCCTCCCGTCCTCCCCTCTCTCTCCCTCCTCTTCCTCCTTCCTTTCCTTCTCCTTCTGCTCCTTCCCTCCTCCTCTTCCTTCTTCTCTTCCTCCTCCTCCTCCCTTTCTTCTCTTTCTGTGCCTCCTTTTCCTCCCCTCTTCCTCCTTCTCCCCTCCTCCCCTCTCTCTCCCTCCTCTTCCTCCTTCCTTTCCTTCTCCTTCGGCTCCTTCCCTCCTTCTCTTCCTCTTCCTTCTTCTCTTCCTCCTCCTCCTCCCTTTCTTCTCTTTCTCTTCCTCCTTTCCTCTTCATCCTCTTCTTCCTCCTTCTCCCCTCCTCCCCTCTCTCCCTCCTCCTTCTCCTCCCTCCTCTTCCTCACCTCCTCTTCCTCCCTCTCCCTCCTCCTCCTTCCCCCTACTCCTCCAGTTCACCCAGTTTTCTCCATCGCTGCCCCTCCCCCAAGCCCTCCCCCCTTTCTCACAGCCTTCGTACCCCCTCTTCCTCTCCCCTCCCCCTCATCACCAAAGGTGCTCTAACCATTTATAGGAGGGGGACAGGATCGGGAGGGTCCAGATTAAACGCAATCTCTTTGTTGACCTGTCCATTGTATTTTTTTTTAAAGAATCAGAGTCGGCGCGGGACCCAAGAGGTCATCCAGTCCAACCCCGCAGGATTGAGGGCCTCAGCTAACATCCTGGCCTCATGTTAGCCCGCAGCATTTAAAACCCTCTCTAGGCCAGCTGGCTAATTCTGGTGGTCATTATGGGATGCAACGGTGGGGAGGGAGGGGGTGTCCCTATGAATCGGACCCCACTGGGAAAGGGGGCGGAGCATAACAGACGCCTTCATACGGTTTGTTTTAACCCCTTCCAGGTAGGGCAGCAGTCGGCAACTCGAAGCTCCGGAGCCACATGCAGCTCCGGAGCCTCTGCTAGGGTTCCGTCGCTCAAAATAGGGGGTCACAACCACCGACGTGCGACGCCTGGCCCGGCTGGCAATTTTGATCCTACCCCCACCCCCCCGGTAGGTTTTTGTGACTCCCGGCATTTCATTTTCTGTGGTGAAATAGGATCCAAATCAACCGCCGACTCCTGTGGTAGGCAATCGGGGCATTTTTAGTTCTGGCCTTACAACGGCTTGTTTAGTGACCGGTCCAACTTCCAAAACAGCCTGGAAAATCATGACTTAGGATGTATTTTGAGGGGGTTGTCACACTTAACGACCATGGCGGTCTTTCCCCACACGGTCACGGGATCAAGATTCGGACACTTGGCAACTTGGCCTCGTATTTATGACAGTGGCAGCGTCGCTCTCCTTCCCCCTCCCCCCCCGGGGATCCCCTTGTGCGACCTTCAGAGGAGCAAAAGTCAATGGGGAAAGCTGGATTCACTTAACGGCCGTGTGGCTGACTTAACAAGGGCAGGGATTCACTTAACGATGGGCACCGAGGAAGCCGCACAACGGGACAAAGCTGCCTTCACTTTGCTTAGCCACAGAAATGGGCGGGGTGGGGGGGCTCGGCTGCGCCATAAGTCAAGGACTACCTGAATTCCAGCAGATTTAAGTTCTCTGTAATTGACTTAACAACGGCGGTGGTCGCTATTTGGAAAATAACTATTTGTTCCACTTGGAACACCGGAAGACGGGTGGACTTCAACTCCCAGAATTCCCCAGTCAGCACAATCAATTATGGGAGTTGAAGTCCTCCCATCTTCAAGGGGCCACAGGGAATTATGGGAGTTGAAGTCCTCCCATCTTCAAGGGGCCGCAAGGGATTCTGGGAGATGGAGTCCTCCCATCTTTAAGGGGCCGCAGGGAATTATGGGAGTTGAAGTCCTCCCATCTTCAAGAGGCCACAGGGGATTCTGGGAGTTGAAACTGTCAAACTCTAAACTGGTGCGGTCGCTAAGTGAATCGCGCCCAAATTTTGCAAACTGCCCCCACCCCCACCCTGGCCTGGGTCACAAAAAAAATCACACAGTCATCCTGAATATCAATCTGGACTTCGGATCTGTCAGATTTAGATCAGCAGAGTCGAGAAGGGCCTTGGGCGGTCATCTAGTCCAACCCCGCATTCCCCACAACCCGCCCCAGACCCTCCTTATCCCTTTTCTGACAGGCGGCAGTCCTGCTTTGCTTGAGGGGAAGATCGCAAACAGGGATCACGTAACGCAAGGACGCTGACAGCGTCATAAGTACGGGGCGGGTTGCTAGGGGCCTCCAAATCACTTGCCCGGTGACGGTCGTAAGGGAGAGGACTGCTCCCTACTCCCGTTTTTGTTGCGCACAAATTGTAACTTGGAACTTTGCAAACTTACAACCTTGCCAGCCACACAAACTAAGAGCAACCTTTGTGGTTCACGAACCTGGTTCCCCCCAAAAATGGTTGAAAATTCTCCTGGTAATTGGCCCAAAGTCACCCAACCGGCTTTCATGCCTAAGGCGGGACTAGAACTCCCATTCTAGTGATTGGCCCAAAGTCACCCAATCAGCTTTCGTGCCTAAGGCGGGACTAGAACTCCCATTCTCCTGGGGATTGGCTCAAAGTCACCCAGCTGGCTTTCATGCCTAAGGCGGGACTAGAACTCCCATTCTAGTGATTGGCCCAAAGTCACCCAATCAGCTTTCGTGCTAAGGCGGGACTAGAACTCCCATTCTCCTGGTGATTGGTCTAAAGTCACCCAGGTGGCTTTCCTGCCTAAGGTGGGACTAGAACTCCCTGTCTCCTGGTGATTGGCCCAAAGTCACCCAGCTGGCTTTCCTGCCTAAGGCGGGACTAGAACTCCCATTCTCCTGGGGATTGGCCCCAAGTCACCCAGGTGGCTTTCGTGCCTAAGGCGGGACTAGAACTCCCTGTCTCCTGGTGATTGGCTCAAAGTCACCCAGCTGGCTTTCATGCCTAAGGCGGGACTAGAACTCCCATTCTAGTGATTGGCCCAAAGTCACCCAATCAGCTTTCGTGCCTAAGGCGGGACTAGAACTCCCATTCTCCTGGTGATTGGTCTAAAGTCACCCAGCTGGCTTTCCTGCCTAAGGTGGGACTAGAACTCCCTGTCTCCTGGTGATTGGCCCAAAGTCACCCAGCTGGCTTTCCTGCCTAAGGCGGGACTAGAACTCCCATTCTCCTGGGGATTGGCCCCAAGTCACCCAGGTGGCTTTCGTGCCTAAGGCGGGACTAGAACTCCCAGTCTCCTGGTGATTGGCTCAAAGTCACCCAGCTGGCTTTCCTGCCTAAGGCGGGACTAGAACTCCCATTCTCCTGGGGATTGGCCCCAAGTCACCCAGGTGGCTTTCGTGCCTAAGGCGGGACTAGAACTCCCTGTCTCCTGGTGATTGGCTCAAAGTCACCCAGCTGGCTTTCCTGCCTAAGGCGGGACTAGAACTCCCATTCTCCTGGGGATTGGCCCCAAGTCACCCAGCTGGCTTTCATGCCTAAGGCGGGACTAGAACTCCCTGTCTCCTGGTGATTGGACCAAAGTCACCCAGGTGGCTTTCGTGCCTAAGGCGGGACTAGAACTCCCATTCTCCTGGGGATTGGCCCCAAGTCACCCAGGTGGCTTTCATGCCTAAGGCGGGACTAGAACTCCTGTCTCCTGGTGATTGGACCAAAGTCACCCAGCTGGCTTTCCTGCCTAAGGCAGGACTAGAACTCCCATTCTCCTGGGGATTGGCCCCAAGTCACCCAGGTGGCTTTCGTGCCTAAGGCGGGACTAGAACTCCCTGTCTCCTGGTGATTGGCTCAAAGTCACCCAGCTGGCTTTCCTGCCTAAGGCGGGACTAGAACTCCCATTCTCCTGGTGATTGGCCCAAAGTCACCCAGCTGGCTTTCATGCCTAAGGCGGGACTAGAACTCCCTGTCTCCTGGTGATTGGACCAAAGTCACCCAGGTGGCTTTCGTGCCTAAGGCGGGACTAGAACTCCCTGTCTCCTGGTGATTGGCTCAAAGTCACCCAGCTGGCTTTCCTGCCTAAGGCGGGACTAGAACTCCCTGTCTCCTGGTGATTGGACCAAAGTCACCCAGGTGGCTTTCGTGCCTAAGGCGGACTAGAACTCCCTGTCTCCTGGTGATTGGCTCAAAGTCACCCAGCTGGCTTTCATGCCTAAGGCGGGACTAGAACTCCCTGTCTCCTGGTGATTGGACCAAAGTCACCCAGGTGGCTTTCGTGCCTAAGGCGGGACTAGAACTCCCTGTCTCCTGGGGATTGGCTCAAAGTCACCCAGCTGGCTTTCCTGCCTAAGGCGGGACTAGAACTCCCTGTCTCCTCGCTAGGCCAAGCTGGCTCTGGCCCCAAAACTCCCCCGAACTCATTCCTGGCTCCAAACGCATCCCATTCGACCCCCAGCCTCCTCCTCCTCCCCCCTTTCGCAGGCCACGGGGATGGGACAAGGCCTGCTGCCATCCCCGCCCGGCCCCTGGCAGCCCGTCTCAGTCGCCCGGAACTCCATGGTTGACCGGCTGTTGCCGTGGCTGCGTGCCCAGATCAATCTCTGCCTGCCTCTCTCCCCCCCCGCCCCCCACACCCGTCCCCTCCATCTGTGCTTGGTGACAAGGGCCGAGCGAAGGCCCCCCCCCTCCCTTGTGCCACCGCCCGACGGAAACACACGAGCCAAGGATCGCACACCCAGCGGGGCCCGGCTGGCACCGAGCGTTGCGCCGCCCGTCGTCTCCCTCGGCCCCAAAGGGGTTGCCCCACTTCTGGCTGAGCAGGGCAGGAGGAAGGCATTGCGGCAGGGACCGCAGAGATTTTGTGCCACCGAGGAACGCCTGGGTGTCTACGGGGAGAGAAAGGGAAGGGATGGAGGAAGGAAGGAAGGAAGGAAGGAAGGGAGGGAGGAAGGGAGGGAGGGAGGGAGGGAGGGAGAGAGAGAGAGAAAGAAAGAAAGAAAGAAGGAAGGAAGGAAGGAAGGAAGGAAGGAAGGAAGGAAGGAAGGAAGGAGGAAGGAAGGAAGGAAGGAAGGAAGAAAGAAAGAAAGAAAGAAAGAAAGAAAGAAAGAAAGAAAGAAAGAAAGAAAGAAAGAAAGAAAGAAAGAAAAAAGAAGGAAGGAAGGAAGGAAGGAAGGAAGAAAGAAAGAAAGAAAGAAAGGAAGGAAGGAAGGAAGGAGGAAGGAAGGAAGGAAGGAAGGAAGGAAGGAGGAAGGAAGGAAAGAAGGAAGGAAGGAAGGAAGGAAGGAAGGAAGGAAGGAAGGAAGGAAGGAAGAAAGAAAGAAAGAAAGAAAGAAAGAAAGAATACCAGAGTTGGGAAGGGACCTTATAGGTCTTCACACCCCGTGTGTGTGTGTGTGTGTGTGTGTGTGTGCGTGCGTGTGTGTGTGTGTGTGTGTGTTTGCCCTCCGTTTGGGCTCTCCTTCATTCTAACCTGAGCTGTGTCCTTCCGGGGGTGGGTGGGGGGCATTTATTTATTTTTTTGCCCTTGCCACTCCCTGACCAGATGTGGCCCAGATTTTCCACCCCCTCCCTCTCTTCCCCATCCTAGTTTGATCCCGGTCTGTTCAGCATCCTCCGTGTGCGTGTGTGTGTGTGTGTGTGTGTGTGTGTGTGCGCGTGTGTGTGTGTGTGGATTATCTGCTGACAGGCTGGCTAAACCCAAAGTGCCCTTCCTTACGTAATTCCTTTCCAATAACTTGGCTGAAATTGGGGGAGATTGCGGGGGAGGGGTCTGTTCAAAAGCAGCACCGTCCCAGAAGTCTTTTCCCCTCCCCTCCCCCAACCCCACTACCCGATTTGTTTTATTTATTTATTTTATTTTGCCAAGCGATTATAAGATAAGAGGTATAAGTGAGAACATAGTTATGAATATATGGATACGAATAAGAAAAATAAAAAAGAAACCATAGGACAGGGACGGTAGGCACGTTGGGGCGCTTATGCAGGCCCCCCTACACACCTCTTTGGAAAGGGGTGAGGTCCCTAGTAGACAGTCTAAGGTTAAAAGTTTTTGGGGTTTGGGGAAGGAACCCCAGAGTCAGGTAGAGTATTCCAGACATTGACCGCTCTGTTATTGCTGAAGTCGTATTTCCTGCCATCGAGTTTGGTGCAATTAACCTTGCGTGTGTATCTATGGTGTGCTCTTGTGTTGTTGTGCTTGAAGCTGGAGTATTCACTGACAGGTAGGACGTTGCAATGTTTTCTATACTCTAGTTAGTAGTGTGATATTACCAGAGAAAAAAGCTACGTAGGATTAGGAGGTTCACTACTCTTAATGTCTTTTTGACTCTGCAGGAAAACCCACCAAGCCAGGAAATAGATGTCAAGCCCCCCCCACCTTCCTCCTCCTCCTCCTGCTTCTGTTTTCCTGATCCACCCCCTCCTCACCCAGAAGGGCAGGGGTTTTTTGGGGGGGGGGGGGATTGGGGAAGGAGCGCGTCCATTGGTAACAAGGGCTTCCTCTCCCTCCCAAACCTTTTTCTTAGCCCCTTCCCCTATTTCCTCCCAAAGAGAAATAAATTGAGGCTTTCAAAGAAGAGACTGGACTGCCCTCAGTCAGAAATGGTGTAAGGTCTTCCGCTTAGGGTGGCTGGGTGGGTTGGACTAGATGACCTCCAAGGGTCCCTTTCCAACTCATTATTCTGTTATTCAGGAATTTGTGGGAGCTTCATCCCTGCAGGATTTTCAAGAAGAGATTGGACTGCCGCTTGTTTAGAAATGATGTAGGGTCTCCGATTGGGCAGGGGTTGGGGGTTGGACTAGATGACCTCCAAGGGTCCCTTCCAACTCATTATTGTATTATTCAGGAATTGTGGGAGCTTTTCTGCAGGATTTTCAAGAAGAGATTGGACTGCCGTTTGTTTAGAAATGATGTAGGGTCTCCCGATTGGGCAGGGGTTGGGGGTTAGACTAGATGACCTCCAAGGTCCCTTCCAACTCTGGTGTTTTATATTCAACGGAAGTTGCCTTCGGAAGTTGTGGGATCTTCGTCTTTGGAGGCTTCTTCAAGAAGAGACCGGACTCCTATCTGTCAGAAATGGTGTAGGGTCTCCTCTTGGGCGGAGGGGGTTGGACTGGATGACCTCCAGGGTCCCTTCCAATTCTGGTGTTCTATATTCAAGGGAACAGAAGTGGCCTTCGGAAGTTGTGGCAGCTTCATCCCTGGAGGCTTTCAAGAAGAGGCTGGACTGCCATTGGTCAGAAATGCTGTAGGGCCTCCCGCTTGGGAAGGAGGGGGGGTTGGACTAGATGACCTCCAAGGTCCGTTCCGACTCTGTTAAAGCTGTTATTATCTGTTAAAATTGCATTTGGGGGAGGGAGGTTCAGAAAAGCCGAGCCGAGCCGAGAAGTTTTTTCTTTTCTTACAGAAGCTTTTGTCTAAGCGTCTCTCACCCTGACCTTCCCAACCGAGGGGCCTGAAGCTCGGAACGTCCCCAGGCCACCTTTGGGGTTTAACAGATAATCAGATTTGGAAGGGACCTTATAGGTCATCTAGTCCACCCCCAGCCCAGACGGGAGATCCTACCCCATTTCTGAAAGAAAGGAGAGAAAAGGAAGGGATGGAGGAAGGAAGGAAGGAAGGAAGGAAGGAAGGAAGGGAGAGAGAGAGAGAGAGAGAGAGAGAGAGAGAGAGAGAAAGAAAGAAAGAAAGAAAGAAAGAAAGAAAGAAAGAAAGAAAGAAAGAAAGAATACCAGAGTTGGGAAGGGACCTTATAGGTCATCTAGTCCAACCCCCCCCACCCAAGCAGGAGACCCTACCCCATTTCTGAGGCCAAGCTGGTCCTCGTCTCCAGGCTGCCCTCATGCAAAAATGAGGGTTGCCCCCTCCTGGGTTGGGGGGTTGTCTTTGGATGACGAAATGCTCTTTCTGCAGATCGGAACGCAACGTCTCCGTGGAGAGATGGGGGGTGGAGGAAAGGGGACCACTCAGAGATGAATCTTGCCTGGGGTGGTGATGGGAGGAGGGTTGAAGCCTCAGCGGGAGGGGTGGGGAGGGGTCTTCACCACAGGCCCTTCAAGGGAGACGTCCCTCGGGGTGGTGCCCCCGTGGGTGGGTGGGGGCCGGTGTGCCCCTCCCCTACCACTCCACCCCATCTCCCCTTTTTCGAACGTGTGGGGATGTCAAACCCCCACCTGTGCCTGGATTCTAATATTTAGGGGGAAAGGGTTTCCTCTTCCTGTTTTGCTATAGAGTCCAGCTGGATTTCTCCCCCTTCCCAGACTGATGGTGTTACCTAGTTGGGTGGTGAAACGTCTGCAAGAAAACCACCAAGCTCCGAAAGCATCTTCCTCCCTCCCTTCCTTCCTTCCTTCCTTCCTTCCTTCCTTCCTTCCTTCCTTCCTTCCTTCCTTCCTTCCTCCCTCCTTTCCTTCCTTCCTTCCTTCCTCCCTCCCGTTCCCTTCCTTCCTTCCTTCCTTCCTCCCATCTTCCTTCCTTCCTCCCCTTCCTTCCTTCCTTCCTTCCTTCCTTCCTTCCTTCCTTCCTTCCTCCATCCCTCCCTCCCTCCCTCCCCTCCTTCCTTCCTTCCTTCCTTCCTTCCCTCCCTCCCTCCCTCCCTCCCTCCCTTCCTTCCTTCCTTCCTTCCCTCCCTTCCTTCCTTCCCTCCCTTCCTTCCTTCCTTCCTTCCTTCCTTTCCTCCCTCCTCCTCCTCTCCACAAACCCCTCTCCCTTCTAGCACTGATGATGTAACCTAGTTGGGTCATGGAACGTCTGCAAGGAAACCACCCAGCTCAGAAGCATCTATTTTCCTTCCTTCCTTCCTTCCTTCCCTCCCTCCCTCCTCCTCCTCTCTGCAACCCCCCTCTCCCTCCTAGCACTGATGATGTTCTCTAGTTGGTTCACGAAACGTCTGCAAGAAAACAACAAGGGAGCCCTTTTCTTTCAACCCTGAGCTACAACTGTTCTCCTTTAATTTGGTAGTTTCCAACCCGGCCGAATCCCATGGGCCTTCCAGAGGTTCAACAGACCTTCCTTTCCCCCACCACCACCACAATGCCTGATTCCCATCAGAACCCCCCCACTTGGGGCCATGGCTGCTCACCCAGGGACCTTGAGCTCCCAACAGGAAATGCAGCCTTGGGGGGAGACTAAGGGGAGACCCCCACCCATCCTTTTCCCCCACCCCCCTTGGCAAACGGGCCAGGTCCCCAGAGGAGGATGGGGGGGGCTAATCAGCCTTCCTGGTGGTCCCTCCCCCTCCGGAGGAGGAGAAGCAGAGGGGGGTCGTGGCAGTGCCCACAATCGCCCCCCCAGCGGCTGAGCCAGAGTTCCCCTTAGAGACCTTTAAAATTAATAGCCATTCTGGCTCTCTCTCTCTCTCTCTCCCAACACCTGAAAGGGCTCCAGGTGCCCCCCCCTCGTCCCCCAACCACCCATCACTTAAGGGTTATTTATCTGGAGTTTTTCTGCTGAGCCAGCTGGCTGGACCCTCAAGCGGACGGCAAGCTTGGAGAAGGGGAGGAGGCGGGGGGAGGAGGAGGGGGAAAGGAAGGGAGGGAGGGAGGGAGGAAGGAAGGAAGGAAGGAAGGAAGGAAGGAAGGGAGGAAGGAAGGAGGGAGGGAGGGAGGGAGGAGGGAGGGAGGGAGGGAGGAAGGAAGAGAGGGAGGGAAGGAGGGAGGGAGGAAGGGAAGAAAGGAAGGAAGGAAGGAAGGAAGGAAGGAAGGAAGGGAGGGAAGGAGGAAGACAAGAAAGGAAGGAAGGAAGGAGGGAGGGAGGGAGGAAGGAAGGAAGGAAGGAAGGAAGGAAGGGAGGAAGGAAGATGCTTCTGAGCTTGGTGCTTTCCTTGCAGACATTTCATGACCCAACTAGGGAACATCATCAGTGCTAGAAGAGAGAGGGGTTTGTGGAGAGGAGGAGGAGGAGGGAGGGAGGGAGGGAGGAAGGAAGGAAGGAAGGGAAGAAAGGAAGGAAGGAAGGAAGGAAGGAAGGAAGGAAGGAAGGAAGGAAGGAAGGAAGGAAGGAAGATGCTTCTGAGCTGGGTGCTTTCCTTGCAGACGTTTCATGACCCAACTAGGGAACATCATCAGTGCTAGAAGGGAGAAGGGTTTGTGGAGAGGAGGGGGAGGAGAAGGAGGAGGAGGACTCAAGGGGGATTCCAGAAACTGGAAGGAGGGAAGGAGAGAGGGAGGAAGAAAGGAGACAGAGAAAGGGTAGAAAAAGAAGGAAATGGGAAGGAAGGAAACAGGAAGGAGGGAGGGAGGGAGGAGAGAAAGGAAGGAAGGAAGGAAGGAAGGAAGGAAGGAAGGAAGGAAGGAAGGAAGGAAGGAAGGAGAAAAGGGATAGAAGGACAGGAGGGAGGAAATAGGAAAGAAGGAAGGAAGGAAGAGAATAGGGAGGAAGAAGGAACTGAGAGAAGGAGGGAAGGCAGGAAAGAAGGGAGGAATGGAGGGACGCAAGGGAGGGAGGAAGGAAGGAAGAAGGGAGTGAGAGAAGGAAGAAGGGAGTAAGAAAAGGAGGGAAAGGAGGAAAGAAAGGAGGGATGTAAGGAAAGGAATGAAGGAAGGAAGGAGTGTGAAAGGGATGGAAAGAAGGAAAGACGTGCAGGAGGAAGGGAGGGAAGAAAAAAAGGAAAGACAGGAAGGAGGGAGAAAAGGAAGGAAGAAGGGAGGGAAGGAAGGAAGGAAGGAGGGAGAGGAAGGAAGGACGGAGAGAAGGATGGAAGGAAGGAAGAAAATTCAGAGAAAGGACCCAACCATGACCGGCCAGGCAACCTAGAGACCATCCAAACCTTTTCTCCATTTCCTGGAAGGGTAAATGAGTAAAGAGACCCCCACACACACACACTAACTGTGGCAGGAAGGGTCTTCCAGAGTTTTCCACGGGAGTGCAAATGCCCACAACAGGTGTGAAGGCCCCACCTGCCCACCCACCCTTGAAAACACAACCCCCAGTTGGGAAATAATCCACCTCCGACTAAGCGTCCCAAATGCCCAAACCCCAAGTCCTGCTCAGTGACCAACCCCGCCCCCCCCCCGACAAAAACGGCACAAAACGGTGAATCCAATCTTGGATCCGTATTCGGGTTGTCTTTACACACAAACACACACAAACACAGACACACAGACACAGAGCTCTCTTGCAAAAAGACACTTGGCCCACAGGGGGCACCGCAGACGCACACACACTTCTCATGCACCCACACCCCAAATCGAAAACTTTTGTGGCACCCCACAAAAGGGGCATTCGTAAGAATATATATATATATATATCTTGTCCACCGCAACACACAACCACTCAATCCCACCCCGCTTCCTACACCCCCACCCCCACATAACGGACACTGCCAGGCCATGGTGGCCTGGGGGACCCCTAACCTTGGTGGACTTCAACTCCCAGAATTCCCCATTCAACCATCCCTGTTGTCATCCCCCCTCCTCCTCCCTAGAGTGGAGCGATTGCAGAGGAAGGGATGACAAGAGAGGAAGCAGGTAGAGAGAGTTGAAGTCTTAGCGAAGCTGAATGGGGGAATTCTGGGAGTTGGAGTCCTCCAGGCTTAAAGGGGCAGAGGTTGGAGACCCCTGCCCTAAAGGGGAGAGACCGCAGAGAGAGGGATGACAAGAGAGTAAGCGGCCAGAGAATTGGAAGTCTTAGTGAAGCTGGCTGGGGGGAATTCTGGGAGTTGAAGTCCACAAGTCTTAAATCAGGAGTCCCCAACCTTGGCCACTTTAAGCCTGGTGGACTTCAACTCCCAGAATCCCCCATTCATCCATCCCTGTTGTTCTTTTTTCCCTCCTCCTCCTTCCTAGAGTGGAGCGATTGCAGAGGAAGGGATGACAAGAGAGGAAGCAGGAAGAGAGAGTGGAGGTCTTAGCGAAGCTGGCTGGGGGAATTCTGGGCGTCGGAGTCCGCCAGGTTTAAAAGGGGCCAAGGTTGGAAAACACCCCCCCCCCTTTAATCCATTGAAACCCAACTAGATGGAGCACCCCCTACAGGTGACCCTTGGAAAGGGCCTCGGGGCTTTCTCCACTCTTGGACAGCGCCCCCTGCTGGTGGCCCCTGGAGAAAAGCAAAACCCACCGTCACCTTTAAGCATCCTGGCCGCATCCTCACCACCCACCTGGGACCCCCTCCCTTTCGGCCCTCCCGCCTGCTCCCCTCCCCAGTTCACTCACCTGGGGGCTTCTCCAACCGGCCTTTCCTACCCCCGCAGAGCCGGACTTTGGAAATGAGGATTAAAAGCTGTTTCTGGCATAAGGATTTGGTCCCTCGTGGGCAGACTTTCCTCTGGGTGGAAACCGGCCGGCTGGCGACCGGATCGCGGATCTCCCGTTTCTGCCGGATCAGGGAGCTGGCTAAGGCGGCCATGCCTCGCCCCATCCGGAGGGGCTGGGGGACGCTGGCACGCTCTGGGGGCCTCCTTTCCTCCTCCTCCTCCTCTCCCTCCTCCTCCTCTTCTTCCTCCTTTTCCTCTCCTCCTCTCCCTCCTCTTCTTCCTCTTTCACTACCTTTTCTTCTCTTCCTCCTCCTCCTCTCCCTCCTCCTCTCCCTCCTTCCTCTTTGTCTACCTCTTCTTCTTCCTCCTCTTCCTCTCCTCTCTTCAGCTACCGAGACCCATCAGCTCGTCGGAACGATGCGCCCCCCCTGCTCTTTTCCTTCCCGCCTGCGGGTGTGGGGGGTTAAAGTCGGGCAGCCGAGCGCAGATACCCCCTCACCTCCCCAAAAGCCGGCTTTAGAGGGGCGCCGAGGGCCCGCGGCTCCCCGTCGCCTTCCTGCCCCCGCGATCCGGGCCACGCCGGGAAGCCCTTCCCCGATCCTTCCAAGCCGGCGGCTGCCGCCTCTCGGTTCAAACCGGGCGGAGGAACAGCAGGAGAAGGCGCCCGCCTGCCCTCCATCCATGCGGCGTCCGCTGCGCTGCGCTGCGCTGCGCAGGGGCTGGCGAGGCCAAGGCCGGCGGAGACCCTGGCGCGTCCTTCAAGAGAGGGGCCGGGAGGGAAGGCAGGCGAGCGAGGGACCCTCGCCAAGCTGGGTGTGCCAGGAAGGCGCTGGCGCTCCGGTGGCGCTGCCAGCCTGCGAGCCAAGGAGCAGCTGCGAGGGAGGGAGGGAGGGGAGGGGAGAGAAGGGAGGAGGGTGGCCGGAAAGGAGGAGGAGGAGGAGGAGAAGAAGAAGGACTCCCGCCACACGCCAGCCGGCTTTTGGGGAGGGGCGCGCAGCCCCAAGCCCCGCCGCGGGCGAGCAAGCCCAAGTATTGCAGCCGTTGGGGATGTGCGCTGGGCCACGGCTCCTCTTTTTGTGGGAGGGGCCAAACATATAGGGCGGGGGCACACGCAGCCTGCTTCCCAAGGAGAAAAGCAAATTATTTTGGGGAGGGGGATTCAAACGGCAGAGAGACCCCCCCCCAATCGCTCCGGAGAATAGTGCAAAAAGTCGAGATGGATTTTGGCCACGCGCAAACGGCAGGGGAAGCCTTAAAGGGGAGGGGGGGCCCGAGTCGATGCCCCCACCGAGGAGAGACCCCCGCCCCAAAAGTCGAGATCAAAAGGCGGGGGACGACTGCAGGACGTTGGCAAGTGGGGTGGAATAGCTTCCCCTCGGGAGTGGTGGCAACGCCATCCCTTGAGACTTTCCAGAAGAGGCTGGGCTGCCCTTGGTCACAAATGGGGTACGATCTCCTGCTTGGGCAGAGCCAGGGGGGTGGTGGTGGTTAGACTAGATGACCTCCAAGGGTCCCTTCCGACTCCGTTACGATTCTGTTATTCAGAAATGGTGGGAGCTTCACCATCCCTGGAGGCTTTCAAGAAGAGACATTTGTCAAAAATGGTGTAGGACGGTCTCCTGTTGGGATGGGGGGTTGGACTAGATGACCTACAAGGTCCCTTCCAACTCTGATTCTCTGTTATCTGGGGTGAGATTCCAGAGAAATCAATGAGTCACGGTGGAATTGAGAGAGGGGCCGAGATAGAATTATATTGGATATATTGGAAAACTATTCTTAAGGGGGGGGGGGTTCTAGTCCCCCCTCACCCCTCTCCCGCCTCTTTTTGGCCAGTATGAGGGGCAAAGGGCGCCCCCTGGAGGAGACAGCCTGCAGGGCTCAATTGGGAAAGGAAAGTGGGGGGGGTTTCCCAGAAGCTCAGAAAGGAATTAATCTGCATGGATGGGAGGCCACCAGGAGATCCTGGAAAGTAGGAAGAAGACCGTGGTCAAGGCAGCAGCTCGCCTCCTTTTAATCACAAGAGACTCTCCTTATAGATACTTTACATTCCAATATAATCCCTTCTAATATATCATATTTTCTACTTTCTCATAGCCTTTGTATCACCCATTACATTTTCTACTTCATGTATACACCAAAAAAAGAAAGAAAAAGTGACAATTTAAGTTTCTCTTAATAAATGGAAATTTATTAAAATGATATATAGGTAACTTTTGGCTAAGTGGAAATAAAGAAAAAAATATGAAACGGTTATATGAACATCCCTGGAATAAATATAAAATATATTGTAGATTGGGTGATATACCATGTGGATCCTAAATATATTAGCTTTACTTTATATTTACTCTTTTTTCCACTGTTTATTCTATATCGGTCTTGAGAACGTTAATGAAAGTAACAAGGTTAATGTAAAATAAAATAGGCGGTAAGCTGAAAATGGAAATAATAGGGGCCAAAGAATTGAAAATGTATGTGAGGATGAAAGGATCTGGATATTGAATTAATGGATTTAAATAGGAAACGGAGATTTATTTAAAGATCAGTGCAATGGATAATGATGTGATATTAAATAAGAAAGTTGAAAATGTAATTATGACTAGGGATAAATGTTGTAATCTGGAATCACGTTGCTCATGTCAAGAGATATGTAAAAAAAATAAAAATAAAAAACTCCCCCCCCCCATTAAAATCAGGGTGGATTTTTGACAGCACCGTTGCAGCCGCCATCTTGACTTTTTTGACCCGCTTCCATTCCCAGCTCAGGGCGCGCCCCTCTCTTTCCCAGGGTCCGAGGAAGCACCCTCCAACTGTCGCCTCCATCTGGCCGCATGATTTCGTCAGAGTCAGAAGGGACCTTTGGAGGTTGTCTAGTCCAACCCTCCCCCGCCCCAAGCAAGGAGACTTCAACTCCCAGAATTCCTCAACCGGCTTTAAGACGGAGGGACTTCAACTCCCAGAATTCTTTTGCCAGCTGGGGAATTCTGGGAATTGAAGTCCACACACCTTCCAAGGGGCCAAATTTGAAACGCAGGGCACCGCTGGCTCCTAGGAGCTAAGCCCTCTCCTGAGCATATGCAGAGGATTTCCAGCCTCTGGCTGGGGGGTCCCAGCAGGCCACCGCAGAGTCTTTGCACACGCGTGTGCGCTTGAACTCCGCCCAAAAGACCTTGGCCAGGGTTGCAGCCCGCAGCCCATTAGCGAGAAAGCCGTTCCGTGTTTGGCACCCAAATAAAACTGAGGGAGGCGCCTTGCCAAGCCCATTAGCTAATGGCTTTGTAGCCCAGCGTGGCTGCCAGGCCACCTCCAGGCTGAGGAGGATGGGTCTGGGTGTGGGGGCTGAGGAGCAGGGGTCTTCTTCTTGCTAATGAGTGTGTGTGTGAGAGGTGAACGCTGGTAGTCCTTGAGTTGCGACCACAATTGATCTCCCTCCCTCCTTTTCCTTCCTTCCTTCCTGGCCGGACTGCCTCTGTCCTTCCCTTCTTCTCTTCCTTTCCTCCCTCTCTCACTCCTCTCCTTTCCTCCCTTCCTTTTTCTCCCTCCCTCCTTTCTATCCTTATTTTTCTCTCTCCTTCCTTTCTTTCTTCTCCGCCCCTTCTATCTTTTCTTTTCTCTCTTCTTCCTTCTTTTGTTCTTTCCTTCCTTCCTGCCTACCTGCCTTCCCTCCCTCTGTCCTTCCCTTCTTCCCTTCCTTTCCTTCCTCTCTCACTTCTCTTCCTCCCTTTCCTTCCTTTCTTGCCCTCACTTTATCGTTCCTTTTCTGTCTCCTTTCCTTCCTTCCCTTTTCTCCCTCCTGCCCTTCTATCCTTTTTCTCTCTTCCTTCTTTCCTTTCCTTCCTTCCTTCCTTCTTCTCCCTGCCTCCCTTCTCTCCTTCCTTTTCTCTTTTCTTCTTTCTTCCTTCCTTCCTCCTCTCTCCCTCCCTTCTATCTTTGCTTTTCTCTTTCCTTTCTTCTTTCCTTCCTTCCTTCCTTCCTTCCTTCCTTCCTTCCTTCCTTCCTTCCTTCCTTCCTTCCTTCCTTCCTTCTTGCCTGCCTGCCTTCCCTCTCTGTCCTTCCTTTCTTTCCTTCCTTTCCTCCCTCTCACTTGTCTTCCTTCCTTCCTTCCCTTCCTTCCTTTTCTCCCTCCCTCACTTCTATCCCTCCTTTCTCTCTTCCTTCTTTCCTTCCCCCACCCTTTCTATACTTATTTTTCTCTCTCCTTCCTCCCTTCATTTTTCACCCTCCCTCCCTTCTATCCTTCCTTTTCTTTTCCTTCTTTCCTTTCTTTCCTTTTCTCCCTCCCTCCTCTCCTTCCTTCTTTCTTTCTTTCCTTCCTTCCTCCTCTCTCCCTCCCTTCTCTCTTCTTCCTTCTTTCCTTCCTTCCATCTTTCCTCCAAGAACCCAAGGCTCCTTGCTCCCTTCTTCCCCCAACAACAACCCTGCGAGGGAGGCCGCCCAGGGAAGATTCAGGGGCCGGTGAGGGGCTCCTCCTTCCTCCTCCCCCCCCCAACCATTCTCTTGGTCTCTCCTTCCAGCGCATCCAGCAACCAAATTTCACCATGCGGAGGTTGGCACGGTTGCGAGCCAGTCCCCTTCCTCTTCTGCTGTGTCAAGAAGACCCACAATGGCACAACGGGGTGTGTGGTTGCTGCATAAGCCAAGGTGTGAGGGCGGGGCCTTGGTTTTGCACAGGCGGGGGCCTCTAAGCCCCTTCCCACTCTGTTATTCTGTTTTGTAAGAAGAAATTGGAAGCTGTTTTTATTCCCGAAACAATACACGGTTCTCCTGCCTGAGCGGGAGGGGGCTGGTCTAGAAGACCTCAAAAGTCCCTTTCAACTCCGTTATTCTGCTTTATAAGAAGGCAGTTTCTGCCTTTTGGAAGGCAGTTTTTTCTGAAACAATGTAGGGTCTGTCTGAGCAGAGGGTTGGTCTAGAAGACCTCAAAAGTCCTTTTCAACTTCGTGATTCTGTTTATGCACAAACAAAAGGGGGTGGAGTTAGTTCAAATGAGTGTTTGGCGCTCCCTGGTGGACAGCAGAGGAAAAGGCGACATTACAGGCCCTCCTCGACTTACGACGGTTCGTTGAGGGACCAGCGACTGCGCTGAAACAAGCGAATCAGGGCCTTTTTTTCCACACTTAACGCACCGTTGCGTTATTCTGGGATTAACGGGAAGTGATGGAATGGGCCTATTTGGCCTGCAGAGGCTTTTTTCAAGCCTCTGGGAGGCCACAAAAGGCCTCAAGCCAGCCGAAAATCAACTGTGAGGCCTGGTTTGAGGGCTTTTTCGGCCTCCTAGAGGCGTGAAAAAAACCTCTGCAGGCCGAATAGGTCTGTTTCGTCACTTCCAGTATTAACAGGAAGTGACAAACTGGGCCTATTCAGCCTGCATGGGTTTTTTTTTCACGCCTCTGAGAGGCCAAAAAGGCTTCAAACCATCCAAAAATCAGCTGTGAGGCCTAGTTTGAGGCTTTGTTTCGGCCTCCCGGAGGCTTGAGGAAAGCTCTGCTGGCCAAATAGGCCCGTTTGTTACTTCCTGTTACTAGTGAAACAGGCCTATTCGGCCTGCAGAGGCTTTTTTACTGGTTATATACATGGGGTGTGGCTGCTAACGGGTTCGCACTGGTTTGGGAGAACAGGTTATTAATTTTACAGCTGGTTCAACGAACTGGCAAATCGCATCCCTGGCTGGCCCCGCCCAATGCTCCCCTGCCAGGTGTCCCCATTGCAGGTAAGTTGCAGAGGCTTGGGTACGATGAAAGACAGGCCTCTTGGAAGTTCCAGAACTTCCAGGAGGCCATTTTTTTCGGGCCTGTTTTCAGCCACCAGAGAGCCTCAGGAGCCCAGGAATGGTGCAGGAGGCCGACTAGGCCACGCCCACCCAGCACCCGGGCAGAGAACAGGTTGTTAAATCCTTTTCCCCCCACCCCTGCTGTGTATACATCAAAAGGAATGCCTTCGTGCAAAGGAATTCTGGGAGTTGAAGTCCACATCTTACAAGGGGCCAAGCTTGAGACATGCCTTTAGTTAATAGCGTCCTGCCCCCCCGCCTTTTTTTTTCACCTCTCCTGTCCCCTTCCTGGGATCTGTTCTGACCCAGGCTTCGTCAAACATAAAGAAACACAAACTTGTTTTCAAAGCAAAACCTGTTTTTTATTGCAACGCTGGGAATTACTTTCATTCCCAGCCAAAAAAAAGGTTCCCTGAGATAAGCACACACCTTTCAGTGGTGTGCAATGCTACCAAAAACAGAAGTATCCAATGAACTATAACAGAAACCAACCGATGCACCAGAAAAAGCCGACCAGAGTACACAAAGCTTCAAGAGGGACTCAGAATCTATAGAACTACCTTGCTTCCTGCAAAGAGTTCATCATCTTGGCCTGACTTTTATCCCTTATGCGAGGGGAAATCACTTCCCAGCCTTACTCCTGAGTCGCCTCTTTTGTCTCAGCTGGTCTCGCCTTCTGGCAGCTCTGTGCACACACACACTGGGAACAGGCTCCCCCTGTTCCTCTGCCTCGCTGATGCCAGCTATTGGAGGCTCTCAAGTCACCACACAACTCCCAGATGGTCCTGGTCCCATCTCTGCATCGGACGCAAGATCCTCGTCCAGGTCCTCCCCAGACTCCCGGACTGGTCCCCGTTCTTCCCCACTGTCCGATTCCGCTGCCGTCTGCACCGGCTGCCGGTGAACCACAACCACTTTCTCATAGTTTTCCCACGAAATGACCCACACAAAACACCGTTTGTGGCCAACAAATCTTTATTCTGGATTTCGACAAAGATAAATGCAAAATAGAGTTGATCAAGGCTCGCCAAGGGCTCTTTTCCGAGCCACAAGTGTCTCTCTTGTTCAATTTCTTTTCACTAAGAAATAAAATATTGTTTTGTCAGCATTCTGTTTTGAAAATATTTACAATAATCAATGGCTAGATCGGCAAGGGCTCCTTGGAAAAATATGATTTGCATTGAGGATAAACTACATAACCCTCTCGCATTTAGTCCTGGATTTACACCTGTTCCATTGGCGCCCATTCAAAGGCACCGAAAAAAGCAACTAAGGACTATTTTTCACACTTATGACTATCCCCTTTGGTCGCGTGATCAAAATTCCGCTGCTTGGCACCTGACTTTCTGATGAGCAACTTTCAACGTGGAAAATGGATTGGTTTAACAATGGTGTTACTGAGTCAACCACCGCAGTGATTGACTTCGCAACTTTGGCAAGAAAGATTGCAAAAACCCGCTCAACCGTCTCGCTTAACGACAGAAGTGTTGGGGGTCGTAAGTCAAGGGCCACCTGCACAATGCCCATCAGCCACCAGCCAGCTGGTTGTTGTGGCTTGTCGGCCGCCGGGGGTGAGGAAACGGAGCCGTCAGAGAGAGAGAGACAGAGGGGCAGAGGGGCGGAGGTGAGTAGGTGTGGCAGACAACTATTTATCTTCCGGCTGGCGTGCGGTAAAGGAGAAATGGTTTTCACCGGAGCTGCCAGGGTTCCTAACACAGGAATCTTTTGAGTTCACATCAGAGATTTTGTAATGTTTGTGGAGCTCGGTAAGAACACTGGGGTTACATTCTGGGATATTGGCAGAGGTTGGCAGGGGCCGGAGTGGCCCATTAGATCTCCTCCTGCGTAGTTTGGCACCATGGCCCTGGCACGCATTCCCCCAACCCTCCTGAACCGCTCCCCTTCTACCTGAAGAACAGGTAGGGTGAGCTGCTTCACGATCCATCCCCATTGAAGCAGCCCCATGGCTAAGGGTCCCCGGGGGTCGGCAGCTGGCGCCGATACGTCTTTGCCCGCCGTTTAGCTTCCTTGGCCTCTTCCACAGCCTGGCGGAGGTACTTGGAGGGGTTGGCCCTCACCTGGGCCACGGCCCGCACCAGGAGCTTCATGGCCCGAGGGGATACACCTTGCAGGAGGTTCCACTGAGGCAGGAAATAATTGGGCAGGTGTCCCTCGGCCAGGCTGGCGGACAGATCATCGAGGACACCCAGGAGGGCATGCGCAGCGTTCTCCTCCTCGGCTAGGTAGCGGCTCGGCAGCCGTTCACAGGACCACAAGGCCAGGGTGAAGAGGTGGTATGGACCCAAGCCCTGCAGGTCAGCCCAGGGGAGGGCAGCCGTGGTGGCTCGCAGGGACCACAACAGCGGCAGAGGAAGGACGCGCCACAAGGGCAGCTCGCTCGCCGAAAAGGAGAGGTACCAATCCGAGCCAGAAGCAGACGGGAAGAGGTAGAAGCCAACGGTCACATCTTCATCCCGCAGTTTGCCATCCCAGAAGTGACCCTGGCTCAGCCACGGCTGGGCCACCTCGGGCCACCCCTGAAAGGCCACCACAGGGACGATGTCATAGAGAACACGGTAAGATCCAATGCAGACGATCACAGAGGTGACGCGTCCACGGAGCTCGACCCGGACATCTTTGGCCGCCGCGGAAAACACCCGGAAGAACCACTCAGACACCAGTTCTGCGGACAGGAAGGTCTCGTCCCCATAGCTGCACTCAGACCAGCGTTGCTGGGTGGGAGCGTCGAAAGGCTGGAGGCTGATCCGGGCGTGCCCAGGGGGGCTCTGCGTCATATCCAATGTGACGGGCACGCCGGCCACATTCAGCACTGGCACCAGGAGCGTGAAACAGGTATCGTAGTCACTGCCGGGAGAAAGCGGGCACAGGGTGGTGCCATTGATGTGGACTGTGCCCTGGTGCGTCCCACCAAAGAGAAGAAGGTAGCGGTTGACCGGGGGCAATTTTCCATCCGTTCGTTGGACCTGAGCTGTGGGAAGAACAAGGCAGGGGGTGGGCAAGGAATCACGGCCGAGCTAAGGCACTCCTTTGGCGGTATCAGGGGCAAGAGACCACACATGAAAATCCAATTAATCTGCTTTATTGATGAAAGCGTCTGTACAGGAATCTTCTAATTAAACTGCTTTATTGCTGAAAGGCTCTGTGCAGGAATCTTCTAACTAAAATGCTTTATCGCTGAAAGCCTAAGCGCAGGAATCTTCTAACTAAAATGCTTTATTGCTGAAAGCCTCTGTGCAGGAATCTTCTAACTAAAATGCTTTATTACTGAAAGCCTCTGTGCAGGAATCTTCTAATTAAACTCATTTATTGCTGAAAGGCTCTGTGCAGGAATCTTCTAACTAAAATGCTTTATTACTGAAAGCCTGCACAGGAATATTCTCAGCTAATGGTTGCCACCTGCTAGGACTTAGATTTAAGGGTCCACAGAATTCAAGGTTTGGACTTAGTTCACCTGTGGCTACACAGAGATGCTAGGCTGATTCCTTTTTTGACTCCTCCCCCAGCTTCTGCCAATCCTTTTTTTTTACAAGGGTGGTTGCTTAACAACCAGGCGACTCCCTTAGCATCGGCTTAACAACGGGGGGCAAGAAAGGTCTTCAAATGGGGCAGCATTCACTTCAGAACTTGTCTCACTTAGCTCAGAGAAAAGTTGGACTTGATTGTGGCCATATATTGAGAACTACCTATACGATCCCGATCCAAGTAGCTAACCCGGGCTGGGGAATTCTGGGAATTGAAGTCCACCCCGGCCTAGAAAGACCTCACCTCAGAGGTCCATGCAGACTTCTCAGGGGTGGGATCCAAATTTCTTAACAACGGGTTCTGTGAGCTTGGCCTAATTTGTGGATGTGGCTTGGTGGTCATGTGACTTGTAAATATTTTATTTTTAAAAAAGAGCAACTTTTACCCAAGATCAGGCAGAGCAGGCAGGCAGATTGAGTTGCTCGCAGAATCACAGATTCATTCAGAGATCTATCTTTCTGCCATCTGCTACCTGAGTCTGCGCTGAAAAATAGAAGCTTCAGTCCTAAGGAAGGTTCAGCTCTGCTTTTAGGTTAGCTAGAAAGCAAGAAATCCAACCATTTCCTGCTTTCTAGCTAATCTAAATCCTCCAACTCCTCCTTTCATGGTATTTCACACAGCTGCCCCCAAACAAACCAGGATTGGAATCTGGGTTGATGGTTTTAAGCTGTCCAGTTTGAGGAAGGGGCTTCCAAGAAACTGAAGGTGGGATACAGGGTAGCCCTCGACTTAACAGCAGTTCATTTAGTGACGGTCTCCTGCAGCCCCAGGAATGTGGGGCTTCCTTGTGTGGTCGTAAATCGAGGACTTGCCTGTATTTTTAACTATGTTGGGAATTTGGATGAGGTTGGGCTAGGAGGGGCTTTTTGGGGGGGGGGTTGAAGTGCTTTCTTTCCCACTGTGACTCCCCCAACTCTCCCTCTTGGGCGGGGGGTTGGACTAGATGACCTACATGGTCCCTTCCAACTCAGATGATCTGCTCTCTGTTAACTCACCCAGCAGCGAGAAAACAAGATCTTTGGCCTGGAACAATTCGGGGTCCTTCCTGCCGTCAGGGCTCCTGGCTTGGTGTTCCTGGATGAGTTGGTTCAGCTCCGCAATCTGCACCCCAGAATGGAAGTCCAGGTCCGTGAGGGGCTTGGCAGGGGCCGGCTTGGGTGGGGGGTCCTCGGAGGGAGATGCCATCCCCGGCGGGTCACACAAGCGTCTTCCTTGCGGAAGGAAAGGTTAAATCAAAGAGGCACGGGCGGGGGGGGGGGGTTGGATTAGATGATCTCTAAGGTCTCTTCCAAGTCCGTTAATTTCATCTCAACCTGACTGAGCATCGGGGCTGGACTAGATGACCTCCAAGATCCCTTCCAACTCCCTTATTCTCGTTAATCCCATCTCACCCTGATTGAGCATGGGGGCTGGACTAGATGATCTCCAAGGTCCCTTCCAACTCCGTTAATCCCATCTCATCCTGCTTGAACATTGGGGCTGGACTAGATGACCTCCAAGATCCCTTCCAACACTGTAAATCCCATCTCATCCTGTTTGAGCATGGGGGCTGGACTAGATGACCTCCAAGGTCCCTTCCAACTCTGCTAATTTCATCCCATCTCACCCTTCTTGAACATGGGAACTGGACTAGATGACCTCCAAGGTCCCTTCCAACTCTGTTAATCCCATCTCATCCTGCTTGAGCATGGGGGCTGGACTAGATGACCTCTAAGGTCCCTTCCAACTCTGTAAATCCCATCTCATCTAACTTTGCTTGAGAAGGGGGCTGGACTAGATGACCTCCAAGGTCCCTTCCAAATCCGTTAATCCCATCTCATCCTGCTTGAGCACGGGGCTGGACTAGATGACCATCAATGTCCCTTCCAACTCTGTAAATCCCATCTCATCCTGTTTGAGCATGGGAGCTCGACTAGATGATCTCTAAGGTCCCTTCCAACTCTGTAAATCCCATCTCATCCTGTTTGAGCATGGGAGCTCGACTAGATGATCTCTAAGGTCCCTTCCAACTCTGTTAATCCCATCTCATCCTGTTTGAGCCATGGGGGCTGGACTAGATGACCACCAAGGCCCCTCCTAGCTCTATTCTAGTTTACTTCCTCTCCCGCCCCCAAAAGAAAAACCCGGAATACATTTAGAAGCTAAGGAAACTCTGGGCTGGAGACCACGAGGAGACCCCGGTATCTAGGCTTCACCAGGAAGTTGAGAAGGCCAAGAGAAGGACGGAGACGCTCCCACAGGTGTGGCCAGGTGCATCCGGGCTGGGACAGGTGCAGCCCCGTCCCGAGCCACTGGGGCGCCCCATCTCCTCCACCCCCGGCCGCCCATCGTCCTCAAAGGGCAGAAGCGACCCCTCCGCTCCTTCCTTGCCATTCCCCGCCACCACCACCCCGCGCGCGCAGTACTCCGCTCACCTGTGCATCTACCTGGCCGAGCCCGAAGCCGCACCCACCGAGGGCGGCTGCCGCCAGGAACCCTGGGAGATGTAGTTTCCAGCAACCTCAACCCCCCCTTTCCTTAAAGCATGCCTGGATGGGGCAGCCGGCTCGCTCTTCATTTGGGCGGGAAAGCCCCCTCACAGAAATTGGGGAGGGGTCTCCCATCACGCCGGGAGGGGCGGCTGGCTCGCTCTTCATTTGGGTGGGAAAGCCCCCACCCAGGTCCCAGCTGGGGAATTCTGGGAGTTGAAGTCCACACTTTCCTCAAGCTGCCAAAATGGAGAAACTCAGCTATTCAGGTGGCTCTCGGCTTACTTCATTTAGTGGCCGAAGTTGCAACAGCCCTGGGAAAAAACAAGCCAGTGACTTACCACTGGTCCTCGCGTTTATGACCGTGGGCAGCATTCCCTTATGGGTCATGTGGTCAAGAGTCAGGCCCGGATTTTACAGGCCTGGGTTTTTTTGTGAAAGTTAAGGCTGTGTTGTGTGAACGCCAGACGAAATACACACAGACACGCACACACAACTGTCTTGCTTAGTGGTGGAAATTCTGGCCTTCAGTTTGTGGTCATTAAGTGGAGGGCTGCCCTTCTCTTGTGAGGCTTCCTTGCCGACAAGCTCTCCACACCGGGTTTGTCTGCGATGGCTCGGAAAGCTTGGCCAAACTACAAACCATCATTCAGGGTTTGGGGCCTGAATCTGCTGGCTTATGCAACTGACCCTGATTAAAAGTTAACCCAGGGTTTTTGGAGGACATGCCTCATTCAGATGGGAGTTTTCCGTGTGTCTAGCGTGAACTAGCATGCATTTGTTGGGGTTGGACTAGAAGACCTCCGAGGTCTCTTCTACCTCGGTTATTCTTGTTCCTTTCTGGGGGTTCACCAGTCCAAACAGAAGGGTAGATCAAATCAGGCACGGCAAAAAACAAAGATGGACACATACCCCCCCCCAAAAAAAAATTTGGTTGAGACACTTAAAAAAAAAAAGGATATGCAAAGACAACTAGGCCCGAGGCCACGTGAGCAACAACACGCCATGGAGAGGGGTTTTTATGGGGTGGATGGATTGGCCTTTAATGTTCGTTACCCAAACCACCATAAGCCCACTTTGGACATCCCCTCTTCTCCTTTTCCTCCTCCTCCTCCCTGCTTTGCACTCAAAGGTTTATTTCGTGCGGTACACCCAGTCGGTGTCTGGCGGGGTCTCAGCTCGGGACAGCCTGGGCTTTGCGCCGGCCGCCCTGCCTTCAGTCGGCGGGGCCCCCGCTTGCATGAGGGTGTTGACGATGTTGTGGAAACGGGGAGGACTCCCGGCCGACACCTGCAGCTGCTGCGTTGCGGGTGTGGGGGGCTCCGGCTCTCGTCCACGGCGCTGCTCGCGTGCCATGAACTCGGCCTGCTCGTCCTGGCTGAGAGTTCGTCGACGGTGGGCCCTTTCAGGCGTCGGCGAGCGACTCCCCGGTGGGGTCTGAGGGTGGACGGGGTAGATGTAGACTCGGGCAGGACGCTGGGAGTGCTGTCCAGGGGGTAGATATTCCGCCTCCTGGCCGCTGGCTATCGAACGCCTTTGGGCCTCCGCCGCTGCAGTCCGTCCGTATGGTTCGGTGGACACAAGGGTGTTCCGCCGGTCCTCAGTGGGGACATTAGTGAGCAGGTCGGACGTCCCTACGGCGACGTCTCGAAAACGAGGGCTGGGGTAGGCCGAGGGGGCTGAGGAGGTCCGGGGCCGGGGCCGGGGCCGGTTGTCGCATTCGCAGTTGTAATAACGGGGTGAGCAGCAGCATGGCAGATAATCAGGGCAGGAGTGGCGGTGGTGGCGGTGTTCCCGGCATCGGCATCGGAGGTGTCCGTTTTCCAAGTTCATGGTGACCTTGAGTGGTTCTAGGGTACACTGGAGGCAGCGCCGTGGTGGGGACCGGCTGCGTTGCCGCCGCCGTGGTGGGGGATCATCATTGGAGAATTGTAGCGATGGCTTTCGCAGGGACACTTTCTTCACTGGGCGGACAAGAACCAGCGGTTTTTCGGGTTCTGGAAAAGAAAGGAATAACTGTTGGCAAAATGGGCACGTGGGAAACGCAAGAGGCCAGGGTTGGGCGCTGCCACGCCGGTGTCAAAGCGTTGTGGCAGCCTCCGTAACTCTGTGGACACAGAGCCGGTGGGGGGTTCTCGAGCAAGATCGGACCTTGGGTTTCTCGTACGGGAATCCTTTTTACGGCGCGTCTTCAGGGAAAAAAAGATCTGACAGTTCAAAAAAGGGATAGGGGGGTTTACAGGTAGTCCTTGACTTACAAGGGTTCATTTAATGACCCCCCTCAAAGTTACGATGGCCCTGAAAAAAAGCAAATTAAGACCGTTTTTCACACTTACGACCGTTGCAGTCAAAATTCAGAGGCTTGGCCACTGACGTGTATTTATGATGGTTGCGATGTCTGGGGCGTCATGTCATCCCCTTTTTGTGACCAAGTCAATGGGGGAACAGGATTCGTTTAATGACCCTGTGACTAATTTAACAACGGCAGTGATTTACTTAACAATGCGGACAAGAAAGGTCGTGAAAGAGGACAAAACTCACTTAGCAACGGTCTGGCTTCACAACAGACATTTTGGGTTCAGTTGGAAGTCGAGGACTGCCTGTACACAGAGTGCAAACACACACACACACACACACACCGAACATTCCCTGCTGAAACCCCAGAAGGGACAAACGGCGAAGTTTGATCCTGTTCGTGTTCCATGTCTGAAGCCCCCAAACGTGGCCTCCGCACCCCCAATTTTGAGACCCCTAAAATGATGGAAGCAGGCCCAGCCCTGCCAGAGAAAGAAATGGTGCGTAATATTGCCATTTTAACAAGGGTTTTCAAGTTTTATTTTCATTTCATTCTACGTAGGTTCCTTGTTTTGTGTTGTTGTTTTGTTTTATACATACATATACATACATCATACAAACATACATATATACATATATTATATAAAGAAAGAGCAACAGTTTTAACATCTACATAAATGGCTTATTGTCTGGTTATGGTTAATTTGAGCAATAGCCATAATAATAAAAATAATAATAATATCATCATCATATTCATTCACAGTGATCATGGAATAACAATATTTTAATATCATTCTATTCTATATTTTTCCTATAATGTAATAACAATATTTTATTATAATTTTATTCTATATTTTGTTATCATGTAATAGCAATATTTTATTATAATTCTATTTTATATTTTTCTTATCATATAATAACAATATCTTATTATCATTCTATTCTATATTTTTGCTATCATATAATGACAATTTTATTCTATTATAATTCTCTTCTATATTTTTCTTATCATATAATAATATAATATAGAATAAGAACAGAATAAAATAATGAATAATGGAATGGGAATGGAATGGAAACTTTTATCACTCGCTTCTCTATTTACAAGAGAGATAACACTTCCTTCAAACTAAAATGTTGAGAGCCCTTTGGAAGCTATTAATAAATGTTAGTGCCTGTTTTATTGTTGGGTTTAAAGGGTAGATTTTGGGCAGTCTTGGTGCCTCCTGCAACCTTTTTAAATATACTGTGTGTGTGTGTGTGTGTATAAATATATTAAGAATATATATATATATATATATATATATATATATATATATATATATATATATATATATATAAAATTGTTTTATATCACAAATTCCATTTTTATATTTGTTTACTAGGTGTCCAACGTGTTAAAATATAAACATCATTATCATCAATATAATCATGTACATAGACATATATGCGATAATATCAATCATTATTGAAAAGTCTACTATATTCCATTATAATATCAATTGTATAACCATCAAAATATTTACTAATTTTCTTCCATTATAATATCAATTATATAACCATCAAAATATTTACTAATTTTCTTCCATTATAATATCAATTATATAACCATCAAAATATTTACTAATTTTCTTCCATTATTAATATCAATTATATAACCATCAAAAATATTTATTAATCATTTTTTCTTTCTCACGTAGTCTGTGGTCTCAGATTGGACTGCTATTTGTCAGAAATGGTGTAGGGTCTCTCACTTGGGCGGGGAGGGGGGTTGGACTAGATGACCTACAAGCTCCCTTCCAAACTCTGATTATTTGTAAATCTGTAATTTCACATAAATCCACTCGTCTGACTTCTGTATCTGTCAGCTAACCATCTGTAGAAAAATTCCCACGTCACAAAATATTCCGAATCTTCTTTTTCTTTGATTTTTTTAAGGTTAACCTAGCCATTTCTGCGCATTCCAGAATTTTATTTTATTTTGTATTATATTATATCATCTGTAGGGGTTTCTATGTTTTTCCAGTATTGGGTGTTATATAATCCTGGCTTCTGTTAGAGAAGTCAGCGGAGAATGCTAAATAAATAAAACATCAAGCAAACCAGTAAACAAACAAGAGGCAGAGAATCAGAATCGGTTGAAGGATTTAGCACCGCTTTGTAAAGCCTTAGTAAGGCCACACCTGGAATCCTGCATCCAGTTTTGGTCACCGTGTTACAAAAAAAAGAGGTTGAGGCTTTTGGAAAGAGCGCAGAGAAGAGCAACTAAGAGGATAACAAAATAACAGAATGGCAGAGTTGGAAGGGATCTTGGAGGTCATCTAGTCCAACCCCTGCTGCTCAGAATAACAGGAATTAAAAGCCTGGAGTCTAAAACATAGGAAGAACCGTGGCAGGAATTGGATACGTTTTAGTTCAATAAAAAGAAGGACTGGGGGGGACATAATAGTAGTTGTCCCATATTTGAGGGGCTGCCCCGAAGAAGAGGGGGAGGTCAAATTATTCTCCTGAAGACAAGAAACAACGGATGGAAACTAACCAAGGAGAGAAGCAACCTGGAATTAAGGAGAAAATTTCCTAACAGGGAGGACAATTAGCCAGGGGAACTGCTTGCCACAGAAGGTGTGCGTGCTTCATCCCTGGAGGCTTTTAAGGAGACAGAACAGCCACTTGTCTGAAATGAAATAGGGTCACCTGCTAGAGCAGGGGGTTGGGCTAGATGACCTCTGAAGTCCCCTCCGACTCTGTTAATTCTGTCACGGCCTCCTGCTTGAGCAGGGGGTTGGGCTAGATGACCTCCAAGGTCCCTTCCGACTCTGTTAATTCTGTCACGGTCTCCTGCTTGAGCAGGGGTTGGGCTAGATGACCTCCAAGGTCCCTTCCGACTCCATTAAATTATGTCGCAGTCTCCTGCTTGAGCAGGGGGTTGGGCTAGATGACCTCTGAAGTCCCTTCCGACTCCATTAATTCTGTCACGGTTTCCTGCTTGAGCAGGGGGTTGGGTTAGATGACCTCTGAAGTCCCTTCCGACTCCATTAATTCTGTCACGGTCTCCTGCTTGAGCAGGGGGTTGGGCTAGATGACCTCCAAGGTCCCTTCCGACTCTTTTAATTCTGTCACGGTCTCTTGCTTGAGCAGAGGGTTGGACTAGAACAGCCTTAAACACTCAAAAAAGCCACAAAAGTCCTAACCGGAAGCCCTCCGTTCAATTTTAGAGCTGACCAGACTCTATGGCGGTACTCTAACCATAGAGTCTCCTCCTAGCGCGGCAACCTTTTTTCTCTACCTGTACTAACCAAAAGCCTATCAACTGTGGAGCCGATCAGACTCTATGGCGGTTCCCCTCCAACCATAGAGTCTCCTCCTAGCGCGGCATCCTTTTTTCCTCTACCTGTCCTGACCAAAAGCCCTATCAATTGTGGAGCTGACTGGCAACGGAGCCACAGGTTGGCGACCCCTGGACTAAGAAGACCTCCAAGATCCCTTCCAACTCTTGTCCTTGTGCAATAGCTCTTGCTTGAGCAGGGGGTTGGACTAGATGACCTCTAAGGTCCCTTCCAACTCTTGTTAAAATCCAGAGAGATGGATTGGACGGAGAAGAGCACCGTGGTCTCTCTTTCAACCCAACCACCTTTATCCCAAATGTGTTTTTTTCTTTTTTTCTTTCTTTCTTTTGTTCCTTTCTTTCGTTCCTTTCTTTCGTTCCTTTCTTTCTTTCATTCATTCTTTCTTCCTTTCCTTCCTTTCTTCCTTTCTTTCTTTCCTTTCTTTCTTTCTTTCCTTTCTTTCTTTCATTCTGTCATTCTTTCTTTCTTTCTTTCTTTCCTTCTTTCCTTTCTTTCTTCCTTTCCTTCCTTCCTTCCTTCCTTCCTTCCTTCCTTCCTTCCTTCCTTTCTTTCTTTCTTTCTTTCTTTCTTTCTTTCTTTCTTTCTTTCTTTCTTTCTTTCCTTCTTTTCTTTCTTTCCCCCAAGGAGCAACTGGACTTTCTGGGTTTCTTTTTATTTCTTCTTCTTTGAAGACGTTTCGCTACTCATCCAAGAAGCTTCTTCTGCTCTGGATGAGAAGCGAAACGTCTTCAAAAAAACCCAAGAAAATCCAGTTTCCACTTGGGGGTTGGGAAGCATCTTTGAGGCAGCCACGATGGAAGAGGAAAGGGAAGAGAGGCGTTTCCTCCTGGGAATTGGAAGAACTTGAAGGACCAGGATGGCAAGAAACCCTGCTGGTTTTAATTGAATTAAAATCAGCTTTAAATTAAAAAGGGCTAATTTTGGAAGGAGCTGAGAGCTAAATAACCCCCCCATCCCCTCCCAAACTTCAGGGTGACACCAGGAAGTAACGGCTGAATTTATTTATATCCTCCTCTTTTAATGACTCCGTAATCCCTTGCATCGAGTGGAGTCTGGGCAACTGAATGTTTTACTGGCCGGTTGCCTTTCCTGTCGCCAGGGCGGAGTTCTGTTCGGCAGATATATTCTCCTTGTGCCCAGAGAGAGAAATATCGCCCTCTACCCAGGATCGAACTCAAAGCCCCCTGATTGTGAAGCGAGAGCACCACCTCTGGGCCACCGCACCACTCGCTGAATTACTCATATACAGCACTTTACTAATATTCAAAAAAGGTTTCGACTGAAGTTGTTCCACCCCACCCCGATTTCTGCCATCACCACCTATCCACACGTACGCATTCCTCACCTTTGGTGGGGGCCTGACCTCCGCACAGGTTCCTCACCAGGCAACAGAAATAATAGCAGACCTGGGAGGAAAGTGGGAGGAAGTTTAATCAATGCAGCTGTATCTATATTTAAAACCGAAATGCCCCCCCGCATCTTTGCAAAATCTCCAAGAACCATAAAGCTTAATCCTAACCCTAGCTAGAGCAGGGGGTTGGGCTAGATGACCTCTGAACTCCCCTCCGACTCTGTTAATTCTGTCATGATCTCCTGCTAGATCAGGGGGTTGGGTTAGATGACCTCTGAAGTCTCCTCCAACTGTTAATTCTGTCATGATCTCCTGCTAGCGGGGGGTTGGGCTAGATGACCTCCGAGGTCCCCTCCGACTGTTAATTCTGTCATGGTCTCTGTTGGGCTAGATGACCTCCAAGGACCCTCTGACTCTGTTAATTCTGTCATGGTCTCTGTTGGGCTAGATGACCTCCAAGGACCCTCTGACTCTGTTAATTCTGTCATGATCTCCTGCTAGATCAGGGGTTGGGTTAGATGACCTCTGAAGTCTCCTCCAACTGTTAATTCTGTCATGATCTCCTGCTAGCAGGGAGTTGGGCTAGATGACCTCCGAGGTCCCCTCCGACTGTTAATTCTGTCATGGTCTCTGTTGGGCTAGATGACCTCCAAGGACCCTCTGACTCTGTTAATTCTGTCATGGTCTCTGTTGGGCTAGATGACCTCCAAGGACCCTCTGACTCTGTTAATTCTGTCATGATCTCCTGCTAGATCAGGGGGTTGGGTTAGATGACCTCTGAAGTCTCCTCCAACTGTTAATTCTGTCATGATCTCCTGCTAGCGGGGGTTGGGCTAGATGACCTCTGAGGTCCCCTCCGACTCTGTTAATTCTGTCATGATCTCCTGCTAGCGGGGGTTGGCTAGATGACCTCCAAGGTCTCCTTCAACTTCGTTAATTCTGTCACGGTCTCCTGCTAGAGCAGGGGGTTAGGCTAGATGACCTCCGAGGTCCGCTCCAACTGTTAATTCTGTCATGGTCTCTGTTGGGCTAGATGACCTCCAAGGACCCTCTGACTCTGTTAATTCTGTCATGATCTCCTGCTAGAGAAGGGGGTTGGGCTAGATGACCTCTGAGATCCCCTCCAACACTGTTAATTCTGTCCCCCGTCTCCTGCTAGAGAAGGGGGTTGGGCTAGATGACCTCCGAGGTCCCCTCCGACTCTTCTTAATCCTGTCACGGTCTCGCAAAGGTTCCGCTTGAGCCGCCTCAATCCCTGGCTCCTGAGCCCAGATAATCTCAGTCCTCGGAAAAGGGATCTCGTAGGTCATCTAGTCCAACCCCCTACCCCCATTTTAACACCGTGGCCGCAAGTTTTTCGTGGTGGGCCGCACCCCTTAATTCGTCCTCTGTGGGCACCCGCCCCCATAGGAAGCTCCTGTACCCCTCCCTCCCGGGGAGAGCCCCCCCCCAGCCCTCACCACGGTGGCCAGCCTGAGGGCCAGTTGCACCACCACGATCAGCGCCAGGAGGACGGCCAGCGCCTCGTGGAGCTCCAGGCAGCAGCCCTCGGGGGGCGGGTGGCACAGGAGGCTGGTGTCCCCCATGGGCGAGGAGGAGGAGGAGGAGGCGCCAGGGCCGGCAGCTGCCCGGCTGTGCCAGGCATCCCCTCTGCCCCCTCCGCTTGGCACATCCCGGGCAGGGGTGGGGTTGGGGTGTGTGTGTGTGGAGGGGCCTGGCCCAAGCAGGGTTTGTGATGCAACCGAGGCCCTCCCTCCCCCCAGGGATTGTGAGGTGGAGAGGGCTGGGGGAGGGGAGGTTGGGGCTGCCCTCCCCCCTCTCTTTCCACCTGGGTTTGTGCCCTTCGGGCCACCTCCACACCCATCAGGCTGGGCTGTGAGGTGGGCAGAGGGGAATTCTCTCGCAGGTGGCTACTAGGGCGGCTGGCCTGGATCCCTCATCCCTCTCCTTCCTTCCTTCCTTCCTTCTCTATCCTTCCTTCCCTCTCTCCTTCCTTCCACCCTCCCTCCCTCCCTCTCCATTTTCTTCCTTCCTTCCTTCCTTCCTTCTCTATCCTTCCTTCCCTCTCTCCTTCCTTCCACCCTCCCTCCCTCTCCATTTCCTTCCTTCCTTCCTTCCTTCCTTCCTTCTCTATCCTTCCTTCCCTCTCTCCTTCCTTCCACCCTCCCTCCCTCCCTCTCCATTTCCTTCCTTCCTTCCTTCTCTATCCTTCCTTCCCCTCTCTCCTTCCTTCCACCCTCCCTCCCTCCCTCTCCATTTCCTTCCTCCCTCCTCCCTCCCTTCCTTCCTTCCTTCCTTCTCTATCCTTCCTTCCCTCTCTCCTTCCTTCCACCCTCCCTCCCTCCCTCTCCATTTTCTCCCTTCCTTCCTTCCTTCCTTCTCTATCCTTCCTTCCCTCTCTTTCCTTCCACCCTCCCTCCCTCTCCATTTCCTTCCTTCCTTCCTTCCTTCCTTCCTTCCTTCCTTCCTTCCTTCCCTCTCTCCTTCCTTCCACCCTCCCTCCTTCCCTCTCCATTTCCTTCCTTCCTTCCTTCCTTCTCTATCCTTCCTTCCCTCTCTCCTTCCTTCCACCCTCCCTCCCTCCCTCTCCATTTCCTTCCTCCTCCCTCCCTCCTCCCTTCCTTCCTTCCTTCCTTCCTTGTTTCCTTGTTTCCTCTCTTTTCTCTTTCTTCCTCCTCCCTTCCTTCCACCAACAAAGGTCAGGCACCACAAAGTAGCGTCCCCCCCATCCAGAGTCCCTGCCTACTCGGCCACCAGGTGGCGCTACCAGGCTACCAGATAGAAGTAGGAGGGGAATTGGCACATCCCGCCCAGACACCCCCCTCGTGCGGAGCCCCTCCCACCAAGCTTTTCGGCCCCAGGGAGCCGATTCCTCTCCACCCCACCCCAAATGACAAAAGGATGCAATAATCCCACCCCCAGCTTTTGCCCCCCGCCATCTTTAGGGCTCCTATCTGTTAAAACAGGGCTGTTGGCTCCTTTAAGACCTGTGGAATTCTGGGAGTGGAAGTCCAGAGTTCTTAAAGGGGCCACTCCGCTTTAAATCTTCCTTGGTGTAGATGGGCAAATCCAAATTCCTGACCAGCTCCAAGGAAGAAACTCCTGATAAAGGGCATCATTTGATGATGATTTGGTTTTTCTGCCCTTTCATGCCCTCCCCGGAGACAAATCCACCGGTTCTCCGCTGACATGATTTCTTCCAACAACCAGTTCGCCAAACCGCTCGGCATGTTAACAACCGGTTCCGCTGAACCGCTGCGAACCGGCTGAATCCCATCACTGGAGGCGCTTGGCTCCGTTGTCTGCTTCCACGCATTCTATACACACCTGCGTGCAAAGTAAACGGTGTTTCTTGTTCGCAGTAGCTGGGATTTTTGAACCCAGGTGAGCTCACCGGGGGGCTTTGAAAGGTGAGGGTGAAGGCAAAGTCTATCAACTCAAACCAAACCTTGGGGAACAGGTTTCACAGTCCTAAGTTCTATACCTGCAATCAATTTGTGGGGTTTTTTTGGTTTTTGTTGTTGTGTTGTACAGCTCACCTTCAAGGAGTGAGGGGAGCCGAATGTCAACTCATAAAATATTTCCATTCTCGTTTTTATAGTGGCCAACACAAAGGGAGGGTGGGAAGGAATTTGAAAGAGCGGGTCACCTTGTAGCAAGGCTCCAGAAAATCCAACCAAGCCTGGTGGGGAGGGTGGGGAGGGGGTTTTCACAACCCTAAGTTCTATGCCTGCAGTCAATTTGTTGTTTGTGTTGTACAGGTCACCTTCAAGGAGTGAGGGGAGCCGAATGTCAACTCATAAAATATTTCTATGCCCGTTTTTATAGTTCCCAACAGAAAAGGGGTGCCGGAAGTAGTTTGAAAGAGTAGCGCAGCAGTTTGGAACCGGAAGCGCATTCCGTTCATATCTTGAAAAGATTATAACGAAGTGGCGGGAGTTTATGCCGCACAAATCTCTAGTTGGAGAACGTGATTGTTGACTCTTGGCTACGGAGGTGTTTCAGTTGGAGAATATGAATTATGATGCACCCAGAGGAGTTTGGCGGGGGGAGGGAAACCAGGATCAAGGGTGACAGTGAATTACGTGTTTCATAATCGGCTACATCCACATCATGCCGACATGTTCGCTTCTAATAAATTCATTATAGGTTTCGAAGTTTGGCTCGAGGCTCCTGATTTTATTAGGGCAATTGCTGGAATCCTGACAAAGCCACTTTCTCCCCATGGTTTTCACACACCTGTCGGGCCAGGTAAGGGCTGCACAAACAGGCCCTGCCAGGTAGCAAGGAGCCTTCGTGCTTGCCCGCTGGGCAAGGTGCCCAGGTTGGAACCATGCCAGCTGGAGGAGGGGGTGTCTTGGTTTGACGGGGGGAGGCAGCAGTGCAGGAAGAGAGGAAGGTAGGAGCTGGGTTGAAGAGGTGAGAAGAACCTGCTAATCGGATCGGCCGAGCCCGGGCCTTGGGAAGGTGGGCAGGGAAGCGATTGTCCAGGGCAAGGCAACGCTGGGATGGGAAGGGAAGTGGGGAGGGGGTCCTTGATCTGGGGTGGGAGGGGCAGTAGATGGGGAGGAGGAGCCCCAGAACAGGAGCTGGTGGTAACTCTTGGGTGCGACCCTGCCCCACCCTGGTACTCTTTGTAAGGCGAAGGCTGGGCCTCTCCTGGGAAGAGGAGGAGGAGGAGGGGGGAGGAGGAGGAGGAAGGGAGGAGAAAGAGGAAGAGGGGAAGGAACAGGAGGAGGAGCAGGAGGCGAGGAAGAGGAGGAGCAGGAGGAACAGGAAGAAAGGAAAGAAAGGAAGGAAGGAAGGAAGGAAGGAAGGAAGGAAGGGAAAGAAAGGAAAAAGAAAGAAAGGAAAGAAAGAAAGGAAGGAAGGAAGGAAGGAAGGAAGGAAGGAAAGGAAGAAAGAAACAAAGGAAGGAAGGAAAAAAGAAAGGAAAAAGAAAGAAAGAAAGAAAGAAAGAAAGAAAGAAAGAAAGAAAGAAAGAAAGAAAGAAAGAAAGAAAGGAAGGAAGGAAGGAAGGAAGGAAAGGAAGAAAGAAAGGAAGGAAGGAAGGAAGGAAAGAAAGAAAGAAAGAAAGAAAGAAAGAAAGAAAGAAAGAAAGAAAGAAAGAAAGAAAGAAAGAAAGAAAGAAAGGAAAGGAAGGAAGGAAGGAAAGGAAGAAAGAAAGGAAGGAAGGAAGGAAAGAAAGAAAGGCTTTTAAGCCCACCACCCCCATTCCTCCCCAGCTGCCTTGTGGAAGGCACAGAGAGGGTCCCAAGAGATGGAGTGTGTGTGTGTGTGTGTGTGTGTGTGTGTGTGTGTGTGTGTGTGTGTGTGTGTGCACGTGCGCAAGCAAAGCAGAACAGAGCAGGAAGGAACCCCTGGAGTGTGAGAAGAGACACCAACTTTTTGTAAAAAAGGTGTTTGCGTGTGTAGGTGTGTGTGTTTGAATAATAAATTTAAATAAGATTGCAGATGAAGGAGCAATAAATTGCAAGCCCCAGGGGGCCTTTGTAAAGCATGGTGGGCACAGTGTTTGTGTGTGTGTGTGTGTGTGTGTGTGTGTGATTTCCGAAGTGTCTCTCTCTCTCTCTCTCTCTCTCTCTCCCCCCCCCCCAAGGTAGGCCAGGTCTGGAAACACTAGGACTGTGATGGCGAACCTTTTCGGCACCAAGGGCCCAAACCGGAGCAACGTGTGCATTGCGTGTGCGTGAAAACCGGCGGCTGGCCTGTGCACGCGTGTGCCTGGTTTGGGGCTGTTTTCGGGCTGGATTCAGGCCATTTTTGGACCATTTTCCAGACTGTTTTCAAGGCCTTTTTCGGCCATTTTGGGGGCCATTTCTCAGGCCATTTTGAGGCCGTTTTTCAAGCCTTTTTTGGACCGTTTTTCATACTTGTTTTGGCCTGTTTTTCAGGCCATTTTGGGGCTGTTTGGGGGCCATTTCTCAGGTTGTTTTGGGGGCTGTTTTTCAGGTCATTTGGGGGCCATTTTCGGGTCCTTTTCAGGTCTTTTTCGGGTCATTTTCAGGCCTTTTGGGGGCATTTTTCGGACCTTTTTGGGGTCCTTTTCAGGTCTTTTTCGGGTCATTTTCCAGGCCTTTTGGGGCCATTTTTGGACCTTTTTGGAGTCCTTTTAGGTCTTTTTGGGGTCGTTTTTCAGGACTTTTGGGGCATTTTTGGACCTTTTGGGGTCCTTTTCAGGTCTTTTTCGGGTCATTTTCAGGCCTTTTGGGGCCATTTTTCGGACCTTTTTGGGGTCCTTTTTAGGTCTTTTTCGGGTTGTTTTTCAGGACTTTTGGGGGCATTTTTCGAACCTTTTTTGGGTCCTTTTCAGGTCTTTTTGGGTTGTTTTTCAGGCCTTTTGGGGCCATTTTTGGACCTTTTTGGGTCCTTTTCAGGTCTTTTTCAGGTCATTTTCCAGGTCTTTTTCGGGCTGTTTTCAGGCCTTTGGGGGCCGTTTTCAGGCCTTTGGAGGGCAATTTCCCAGGTCTTTTTGGGCTGTTTTTTCACGCCTTTTGGGGCCGTTTTTCGTGCCTTTTTCAGGCCATTTTTGGGCCTTTGCGAGGGTTGTTTTTCAGGTCGTTTTGGGGGCATTTGAGTCATTTCTCAGGCGTATTGGACCATTTTCAAGCCATTTTAGGGCCATTTTCAGGTCGTTTTGGGGGCATTTTGGGGCCATTTCTCAGGCCTTTTGGGGTCCATTTTTCAGTCCTTTTTCGGGTCCTTTTCAGGTCTTTTTGGGTTGTTTTCAGGGTTTTTCGGGCCATTTTTCAGATCTTTTTGGGCTGTTTTTCAGGCCTTCTGGACCGTTTTCCAGGACTTTTTTGGACAATTTCTCAGGTGGACAATCTTGGACAATCTCTGCCTTTTTTCGGCCATTTTCGGGCCTTTTTTCAGGCCATTTTCCAGGCCTTTTTGGGGGGCTGTTTTTTGGGCTGTTTTCCAGGCCATTTTCTGGCCCACAAAACGGGCTGAAAAACAGCCTGTTTGGGGGGCAATTTTCGGGCCTTTTTTCGGTGCTCCGGTGCCCTTCGTGAAGACCAGCTGGCTGGCGGTGCTTGTGTGCGCGTGCCAGAAACCAGAACAGCAGAGTCATTGGAGGTTTTCAAGAAGAGATTGGCCAACCGTTTGTCTTGAATGAACACAGGATCTGCTGCTTGAGCAAGGGGTTGGACTAGAAGATCTCAAAGGACCCCCCCCAACCCTTTTATTCTGCATTCTATCTTGGCCTACTTAGATCTCACATTCCAGCACCTGATGTCTACTTGAATTTCACCCGTTGAGCTAACTATGTTCCAGGTAGTAAGCCGCGATGGGTGATTTAGAATCGCAGGTGTTCGATGGCGGCCTATTAAACAAGCCATGATTCATCCAACCAGAGTATAACTTTAGATTACAAGCCCAATCTTCACCTGGGAGGCAGGTGGGCTTCCGTTCTTTCAGAAGACTGGAGGGCCACCCACCCCGACGCTTCGGAGACTACAACTCCCAGAATCCCCCCTGCTGCATTCTGGAAGTAGAAGCCCCATACGGCAGGGGTACCAGGTCTGGGAGGGGGGAAAGCGACGCCAGATTTCTTACCAGAAGTGGCACCTTCATCCAGCCGGGTGGATTTATATCAGAAATTGATAAGAATACAGAATAACAGAGTTGGAAGGGGCCCTTGAGGTCTTCTAGTCCAACCCCCTGCTCAGGTTGCCCGGTTGGGTGGGAAGAAGGTTAGAACCCGGATATAGTGGCAGCCATACCCCACTTCCCAGCCAACTGTCATTCTGCATCCAGTAAACCCCCTTGCCCCACACCGAAGCCCGGTTTGCCAACCTAGGGAAGGGTCTAGATGTCCCTTTGGGAGCCGAGGCCCTCCTCAGTGGCTCCCTCCTGGTCAAGGAGGGGTTACACACCTTTAGGGGGCCCCCACACAACACATGGGGGGTCCAGAGGATTGCTCGATTGGTCTACCTCGCGCCCTCAGCCACCCTTCTCCAGAGGCGCCCCCTCCTCAAGTAGGGGTTCCTGCCTAGGCAGGGGGTTGGTCTAGGTGACCTCCAAGGTCCCTTCCAACTCTGTTAATTCTATTCTATTCTATTCTATTCCCTATTCTATTCTATTCTATCCTAAAGGAAGGAAGGAAACAAAAAGAAGGAAGGAAGGAAGGAAGGAAAGAGAGACTTTCAGTTATTCTATTCTATCCTAAAGGAAGGAAGGAAGGAAACAAAAAGAAGAAAAAAGGCCGGAGGGACGGACGGACAGACAGACAGACTTATCTGAAATAGCCTGGGGTTTCCTGTCTAAGCAGAGGGTTGGACTAGAAGACCTCCAAGGCCCCTTCCACCTCTCTTCTACTCTATTCCATTCTAATTCCTTGGGGCGCATCCAGAAGGGTCTCCCTGGCCCTGCCAGTTGGTGGTGGTGATGGGGCGGTCCCATTCCTTTGCCCCCACCCCCACCCTCAGCCTTGAGGAGGGGACCTTGCTACGTGGGGGGTGGGACACACACCAGCCTGTGCGACTGATCTGCTTCCCTTAGCCTCCGTACCCCTCAATCGCTGCACAGGGTCTCCCCAGCCTTGGAAGGGGAGGGGCTGCCTCTTGGGAGGGTTATCCCCGTTTCTGCCCCCCCCCTTCTCCAGAGGCGCCCCCCCCTCAATTCCTTCAGGAGGGTCTCCCCAACCTTGAAGGGGGGTTGTCCGGGTTCTTCTTTCCTCTTCTTCGCCCCCAACCCGTCTCCAGAGGCGGCCCCTCCCTCCTCCCCTCCCTCCGCGCTAGGGCCCGGGTCTCCCCCCGCTCTTCCCGCCCCCTCCCCACAGCCCTGACGCAGCCGCTGATGCGGGAGGTGGGCGAGGCAGGCGAGCGTAAGAAGCCTCGGCGGACGGGCGGGCTGGATCAGCAGCCTCGGCGGGGTCGTGGGAGGGAGGGAGACGGGGGTCCCCGCTGGTGCCTCCCGCTCCGCTCCTCCGCGCGCGGCCCACAATCCCCCTTCCAACCCCCCTTCCCCACCCCCACCCCGTGGCCTTCGACTGAGAGCCTCCTCCTCCTCCCCCGCCCCAGGATGCGGCCACCGCGCGTCGAGGGCGGCGGAGGCGGAGAGCCCCGCGCGGCGGCGGCAGCGGCGGCTGCTGCACCCGAGACCCGGCCGGCGAGCGCGGAGCCCAGAGGCAGCCGCGGCGGCAGCGCGGCGGCTCCTTCTCCTCTCCCTCCTCCTTCTCCTCCTCTTCCTCCTCTTCTTCTTCTTCCTCCCGCTGCTAAGGCCGGTAAGCCCCGAACGACCGGATGGAAGAATGGAAGGAGGGATGGATGGATGGAGGGAAAGATTTTATCGATTTGATTTGTCAATCGCTTACAAGGTAATAAGCATAAACATAGTTATGAATACCTGAAATGGATACACGTAAGAAAAATAAAAAAGAAACAATAGGCAGGATAGATGGAGGGATGGATGGAGGGAAGGATGGAGGGATGGATAGATGGAGGGACGGAGGGAGGGATGGCGGGCCAAGAGACCCCGAGTCCCGGCCTTCCTTTCCGTGCGCTGGGTCCCCTCCTCTCTGCTTATCTCCCCCAAAAAACACCCCCTCCCCGCAAATCTCCATCTCTCCTGCTTCTCGTAGGCCGGAGCGCCCCCCTGGCCTGGAGCCATTTGGGGAGGGAGGGGGACAGCAAGGCCCCAAAAGGGCTCCTTCCACGCGTGTCCCCCCCACAAAAAAAATCCCTGCCTCCCCTCATCGTTCTCCACCGAGAAAGGTCTGCTTCCTTTCTCTACACCCCCCGCCCCGCCACCCGCTTGGGCGTGTGGGGGTCTTCTGAAGCCCACCCCCTTTTCGCTCCTGCAAGGATGGCTCCCTCCTCCCCGGATCTGTGTGTGTGTGTGTGTGTGTGTGTGTGTGTGTGTGTCCGTCCCGACCATTTTGCTGCACCCCCAGACACCTGGAGGCTACAAGGGGCCCCTTTCCCATTTTTGGAGGGGGCTCCCCTCCCCAACACCAACACACACCCCCGTTGCAACCCCCGCCTCGTCTCCCCCCACACACACACCCCGGGTTCCCTGGAGGCCGAAACGTGGTTTTGAGTCAGGTGCTGACACATACAAACAACCCGCCTGGCAAGCCAGCGCCCCCCTCCCCTCCCCCACTGCCCCCAATTCACTCCCTGCCGGTGGAGAGATTTTTTTGGGGGGAGACACGACTAACGGGGGGTGGGGTTGTAGGGGAAGAGCAGCTGTGATCAGAGAGGCAGGGAGGCCGAGGGAGGGGGGAGGGCAGAGCCTGAGGAGGGGAAGGGTTGGCTTGGGGTGGGGTGGGGGCAATCAGGAAGGGTGGCCTGCTTGTGTGTGTGTGTGTCTGTGTGTGTTGGGGTCTTCTGGAGCCCCCCCGCCCAAAAAAAGTGCAGGTGGGGGTTTGTGGGGATGCTACAAGAGGGGACCCCCTCCGTTCTCTAGTTCCTGGAAAAATGGAGGCCGCAGGTGTGGGGAGGGAAGGGGGAGGGGGCGGTCAGAGGGAGAGGAGGGGTCTCTTCCACCACCACCCCGCTTCCCCTCCTGATGATGCCACTGGGGAGGGGGCTCCCCTCTTTCTGAGGCCTAGGACAGTTCATTAGACTGTTCCGGATTGGGTGCAAATCCTCTGAGCAAAAGAAAAAGAAAGAAAGAAAAAAGAATTGGGAAGGGGCCTTTTAGGTCATCTAGTCCAACCCCACTTGTAGGAGGGGGTGGGTTCTAGCTTGGGGAGGAGGGGGCGAGGATGGAGGGCTGCAGAAAGACCCAAGTGGGATGTGGAGGGGGGAAACCCCCCCCCCCACTCTCCCCTCCGCTTTCTATCTCAAACTCAACGGTCTTGGTTTTGTGAGGAGGGGCTGAGCTGCCCAGGAGATCTACAGAATAAAATAAAAAAAAAAGTTTAAAAGGAACCTTGGAGGTCTTCTAGTCCACCCCCTCACCCCCACCCCACTCAAGCCGGACACCTTTATATGGCATTCCAGACAAATGGATGTCTAGCCTCTTCTTGAAAGACCCCACTGATGGGAGCCCCTTCCTCATCTGGGGGAGGGGGCTTCGGCGCCTTCCGATTCTCTTCTTCACCCCCTCCCCTCCTCTTCCAGGCCTCAAGGAAGTCGAATGGGAGCACGTGTTCCAAAAACGAGACTTGCGAATAATAATAGAGAACAGGTAACGGATAACCAGAGCCGGAAGGGACCTTATAGGTCATCTAGTCCAACCCCCCACTCAAGCAGAGGACCCTACACCAATGATGATGATGATGATGATAATAATAATAATAATAATAATAATAATAATAATAATAATAATAATAATAATAATAATAATAATAATGTGTTTGGCTAGTGGTTTGTGATATGAAAACCACCAGTTATCTGTGTACACTGTCATTTTTGTGTATATAATAATAATAATGTGAATCTCACCAAAGATGATCAATAAATAATAATAATAATAATATTAATAATAATAATGTGTTTGGCTAGTGGTTTGTGATATGAAAACCACCAGTTATCTGTGTACACTGTCATTTTTGTGTATATGATAATAATGTGAATCTCACCAAAGATGATCAATAATAATAATAATAATTATTATTATTATTATTATTATTATTATTATTATTAATAATAATAATAATAAATAATAATAATGTGTTTGGCTAGTGGTTTGTGATATGAAAACCACCAGTTATCTCTGTACACTGTCATTTTTGTGTATATGATAATAATAATGTGAATCTCACCAAAGATGATCAAATAATAATAATAATAATAATAATAATAATAATAATAATAATAATAATAATAATGTGTTTGGCTAGTGGTTTGTGATATGAAAACCACCAGTTATCTCTCTACACTGTCATTTTTGTGTATATGATGATAATAATGTGAATCTCACCAAAGATGATCAAATAATAATAATAATAATAATAATAATCCTGGTTGGGTTTTTTTGAAGCCCACTGCTTGTTCTGTGATACGAGTTGCAGGGTGTGGGCTCCGAATTAGAAATGTAATCAATTAAAACGAATAAATGAAATAACAGGCACAGGTAAATAAAAAGGGGACGGGGGTGTTTCAGTGTGTGGGGTGGTTTGTGGGGGGCCGGATGGAGCCTCGGCATTTCTGGTTCCCGGCCATGTGCAATTTTGGGCCTGCTCCATTCGAGAGACCCCGGCTCTTCCTCCTACTAGGCCGAGGCCTCAGCCTGGCTGGAGATACTGGGTTTTTTTTGGGTGGGGGCAGTATTTCATGAGGGGGAGGAAACAGGTGGCGGAGGGGCTGAGACCCCCCTTCCCAGTTTGTACTCCTGTGGTTTGAACTGGGTCGGCTTTATTTAAGTCAAGGAAGCTTCGGTTCTCCCCCCCCCTCCTCTCCCCCCCCCGCCATTTTCCCTCAACCCCTGCCCCCTCAAGCCCATTGAACAAAATAAGGGGTGGAGGGGCTGTTTGAGCATAGCCTAAGTAGTCGTTTATAAACTCCCCCCCAAAAAAACCCCTACCTTGAGACAGAGAGAGGAAGCAATAATAGGGATTGGGGATTATTCAACCTGGTTGACGGAAGAAGCTTGGCGGGATATTATGGGCTGGGTGGTCGTCCCCCAGGCCTGCAGGAGGCCTGCCGCTTTTCCATGCAGAATGTTTTTTTGGGGGCTTAAAAAAGTGGGGGGATCCCAAAGCTTTGCAGCCCCAGATTCGAAGTCTGGGGAAGGGTCTTTATAAAGGTCCATCTTTTGGACCAACTCCAGGATTTATTTTTGGGGGAGGGGGTGTAGGGTCTTCCACTTGGGTGGGGGGTTGGACTAGATGACCTATAAGGTCCCTTCCAACTCTAGCAATCTGTCCTTCCTTCCTTCCTTCCTTCCTTCCTTCCTTCCTTCCTTCCTTCCTTCCCTCCTTCCTTCCTTCCTTCTTTCCTTCCTTTCTCTACCTCTTCCCTTTCTCTCCTTTCTTTCATGAATGGGGTAGTCTCCCAATTGGGCAGGGGGTTGGACTAGATGACCTATCAAGTCCCTTCCCAACTCTGGTATTCTGTTCTTTCTTTCTTTCTTTCTTTCTTTCTTTCTTTCTTTCTTTCTTTCTTTCTTTCTTTCTTTCTTTCTTTCTTTCTTTCTTTCTTTCCTTCCTTCCTTCCTTCCTTCCTTCCTTCCTTCCTTCCTTTCTCCACCCCTTCTCTTTCTCTCCTTTCTTTCATGAATGGGGTAGGGTCTCCCGCTTGGGCGGGGGGTTGGACTAGATGATCTATAAGGTCCCTTCTCAACTCTGGTCTTTCTTTCTTTCTTTCTTTCTTTCTTTCTTTCTTTCTTTCTTTCTTTCTTTCTTTCTTTCTTTCTCTCTCTCTCTCTCTCCCTTCCTTCCTTTCTCCATCCCTTCCCTTTCTCTCCTTTCTTTCAGAGATGGGGGTAGGGCCTCGCGCTTGGGCCGGGGTGGTGGTGGCGGCGGTGTTGGACTAGATGACCTTAAAAGGTCCCTTCCAACTCTGATTATCTGCCGTTGAAGAGAAGGTAAGGGGGCTTTGAGTTCTGGTGGGGGGGAAGGGCTGTGCATGAGCAGCCCCCACGGGGTGGGGAAGAGAGAGGAACCCACCCACCCTCCTCCCGTTATCTGCTTGTGTTTGGGACCGGAGGAGGCTGGTCTCCCCCACACCCTCCCCCCCAAAAAAAGCCTGGCCCTTGACTGGCTGTTGCTAAGATAGCCGTCAGCTGGGAGGCAGCAGCGGCGGCGGCAGCGGAGGGAGGGGGGAAAGAAAGGAAGGGCGGAAGGCAGCCCCCTCCCTCCCTCCCCTCCCCTCCCTCTCAGGTCCCGCTCGCTGTGGCACAGCTGGAGGGTAAGGGGTTGATGGAGATTGTGGGGAGGGGGCGAAGCGGGGGGGATACGCCTGGAAGAGAAAGGAGGGGAGGGGCGTCTTTGTGCCAGGCACAACGATTCCTGCAGCGACCATCCTGCTCCCCTCCCCCAAAGCGGGCCTGCGGGGTGGGGGAGCCAAAATTGGGGAGGGGACAGAGCGGCCCCTCCCTCTCTCTCTCCCCTCTCCCCATTTGCAAGCCTTGGGGAGGAGGAGGGGGTTCCGCCCGGGCTCTGAGGCGGGAAGAAGAGCGAAGAGAAGACAGGGGGGCTGGTTCGGCTTCCCCCGGCAAGCAGGGAGGAGGAGGAGGGGGTGAAATTCAGGGTCTTCCTCTCCCCCTCCTCCCCAATTCCCCCCTCCCCTTCCTCTCTTGTCGGGCTCCATCCGCGTAGTAGCACCGGGTGGGGTGGGGAGGGGGCTGCTCTGGAGGAGGAGGAGGAAGATGGGTCTGGGGGGGAGGGGGGTCGTCCGCGGGCCCTTGGAGGGGGGGGCGCTTGCCTTGGTTTTGACGTCCCTCCCTGCGTGGCTACGTGTCGTCTGTGTGTGTGTGTGTGTGTGTGTGTGTGTGTGTGTGTGTCTGCGTGCATGCGCGTGTGTGGATGTGTGGCGCGTGTTTGCGGCGCGAGTGTCCCTGCAGTGAGCTCGTGTGTGTGTGTGTGTGTGATCTCAGCCCCGAACCCCTAAAAACCCTGAAAAGGCGGGTGGGGGTGGGGGGGCGACTCCTGGCTGCGACCCCCTTCTCCTCCTCCCCCGCTGCATCTGGGCAGTTGTGTGCGCGCCCCCTTTCAACGCCTTCATTGGTGCCCCCCGCCAAAAACCCAGACCAGCCAATATAGTCTTTCTTCAAAGGCTTTTTCCAGTTCTCCCCACCACCACCCCGCCACTTCTTGCCCTCTGGGGTGTGTGTGTGGGGGGGGCGTCTTGTATTCCCCCACCCATCATCCCAGCTGGCTGGGGAGGAAGGTGGAGGAGGAAGAGCAGGGGGGAGAGGCTCGGCCTGCCCACCTGGAGGGGCGCCAGGTTGGAGGAGGCATGGGGGGGTCCCCAATTCGGGGACTTTCTCTTCCCCTACCTGGCGCCCCCTTTTCTTGGTGGTCTGGCCTGGGGGGTTGCCCTGCAGGTGCCTTCCTGAGCCAGCCCCCCCTTTCCTCCTCCTCCTCCTCCTCTTCCTCCTCCTCTTTGTCCTTTTTCTCTTCTTCCTCCTCTTCTCTTCCTGTTCCTGTTCCACTTCCTTCTTTCTCCTCCTCTTCTCTTCCTCTTCCTGTTCCACTTTCTCTTCTTCCTCCTCCTGTCCTCTTTTCTTCCTTTTCCTCCTCTTCCTCTTCTACTTCCCCCTTCACTTTGTCCTTCTCTTCCTCTTCCCCACTTCCCCCTCTTCTCTTTTTCCTTTTCCCTCTTCCTCTCCCTCTTCCTCCTTCTCTTTGTATTCCTCTCCCTTTTGGTCCTCTTCCTGTTCCTCTCCTTCCTTTTTCTTCCTCTTCTTCTTCCTGTTCCACCTTCTCTTTGTCCTCCCTCTACTTCCTCCTTCTCCTCCTCCTCCTCTTCCTCCTCTTCCTCTTCCTCCTCCTCCTCTTCTTCCTCCCCTCCTCTTCCTCCTCTTCCTCCTCCTCCTTATTCTTCCTTCTCCTCCTCCGTCTTTGTCTTCTCCTTCCTCCTTCTTCTCCTCCTCCTCCTTCCTTTCCTCCTCCTCCTCCTCTTTTCCTCTTCCTCCTCCGCCTTCTTCCCTTTCCTCTTCCTCCTCTTCTCCTCTTCCTCCTCCTCCTCCTTCCTTTTCCTCCTCCTCTTCAACTCATCCTCCTCTTCCTCCTCCTCCTTCTTCCTCCTCCTCCTCCTTCTTCCTCTTCCTCCTCTTCTTTTCCTCCTCCTCCTCTTCTTCCTCTTCCTCCTCTTCTTTTCCTCCTCCTCCTCTTCTTCCCCCTCCTCCTTTTCCTCTTCCTTCTCTTCCTCCAGTCCTCCCCATCTTCCTCCTTCTCTCCATCTCCTCTCTCCAGGACTGTACCTTCCCTCCCCACCCCCAGTTACCTCCCAGTGACCCCAACCGCAGCCGTCTTGGGAGGGGCTCCTTCCCTTGGCAGCCCCCTCCCACCTGTTCCCCCAGCAGGCCGAGGGGCTCAGGTGGAGGACGAGGAGCCATCCGGGCCTCTCTGGGTGCCCACTCTGGCCCCGTGCCCGCTTCAGAGCCGGTGGCTGCCCAGCTCTGGCCGGCATCCAGCACGGCTCTTTCTATTGAAGCTCGTGCTTCCGCCTGGAGCCCCCTCCTCCCTCCTGGCCAGCTGCACGGAGAGGCAGCCAACCGCTGGAAACCCCCCTCCCCACAAGGCCCAGAGGCGGAGGCAGGAAGACCCAGGGCTGGGGGGGGGCATGCCCCTCGTGCCCCTGTCAGAAATGGTGTAGGGTCTGGGCGGGGGAGAGGGTTGGACTAAATGACCTCCAAGGGTCCCTTCCAACTCTGTTATGATCCTGTTATTCAGAAATCGTGGGAGTTTCATCCCTGGAGGCTTTCAAGAAGAGGCCGGACTGTCCTTTGTCAGAAATGGTGCAGGGTCTCCTGCTTGGGGGGAGGGGGTTGGACTAGATAACCTCCAAGGGTCCCTTCCAACTCTGTTATGATCCTGTTATTCAGAAATCGTGGGAGCTTCATCCCTGGAGGCTTTCAAGAAGAGGCCGGACCTCCATCTATCTGTCAGAAATGTTGTAGGGTCTCCTGCCTGGGTGGGACGGGGAGGGGTTGGACTAGATGACCTTCAAGGTACCTTCCGACTCTGTTCATCTGTTAACGATGGATCTTGTGGTTGATGAAGGTTGTGCGAGGGTCATCCCTGGAGCCTTTCAAGAAGAGACCGGACCGCCCTCTGTCAGAAATGGTGTAGGGTGGCTCCGGCAGGGGAGGAAGAGGGGTTGAACTAGATGACCTCCAAGGGTCCCTTCCAACTCCCTGTTAATCTGTTTCTGTTCCTTTCCCCTCAACAAAAGGATGGCTTGCCCTGGGTTCACACAACCTTCCTTAAGCAAGTCAGGCCGCAGGAGACCCTACACCCATTTCTAACGGGGGCACGAGGGGCGCCTCCCTTCGTCGATCGCTCACTTAACGACAGAAAGGTTGTGGCTGTAAACCGAGACGAGAACCCCCCCACCCCCTTTTTTTTAAAAAAAAAAACTCGGGACTTGGTGTCCCCAAATTTAATCAGCGATGCGAGAGTCAGAAGGAATCCTGGAGGTCAAAGAACCGTAGGCGGGGGGAGAAGAACGGGACTTCAACTCCCAGAATTCCCAGAATTTTTTCTTTTTTCTTTTAATCATTCCCTGGAAGGGAAGAGATTGCAGAGGAAGGGACAATAAGAGAGAGCAAAGCAGGCCACGGTGGGCGCATAGCTCCTCTCCCGTCGAAAGGAACGCCTCCGCGCCAAGGGATTCCCGGAGTTTGGACGTCTGCCCACTTTTACAGCCGTTTCCCCCCCCCGCCCCCACCCCCGTTGAAACAAAACAAGAGGATGAATGTCAGAACCGGCGGAGGGTCCGGTGTCCCAAGCGATGATGTCATCATGGCTTACACACACACACACACACACACACACACACACACACACTCACACACGCGGCTTTTGGTCCTTCTTCCCAGCCTTTTGCAGAAACCGACTTTGCGGGCCGGGATCTGCCCCCACACAACTCTGGGGGGGGGGGCTTGCGTGTGCATGGATGTGTGTGTGTGTTGTGTTGTGTGTGTGTGTGTGTGTGTGTGTGTGTGTGTGTGTTTGCACCGATGTTAAAGACCCTCATTCAACCATTGCTTGATTTTTTTTCCCCCTTCCTCCTCCTCCCTAGAGCGACAAGGGAGTAAGGAGGCAGAGAGAGTTGAGGTCTTAGCGAAGCCGGCTGGGGGCGGGGAGGAATTCTGGGAGTTGGAGTCCACCGGTCTTAAATCAGGGGGTCTCCAACCTTTGCAACTTTAATACGGGCGGACTTCATCTCCCAGAATTCCCCATTCGATTAGCCTGGTTTTTTTCTCTCTCTCCTACTCTCTAGAGCAGGGATTACAAGGGAGTAAGCAGGCATAGAGTTGAAGTGTAGCGAAGGTGGTTGGGAGAATTCTGGGAGTCGAAGTCCACCGGTCTTAAATCAGGGGTCTCCAACCTTGACATCTTTAAGATTGTGGACTTCAAGTCCCAGAATTCCCCATTCAACCAGGCCTGATTTCCTCCTCCTTCCTAGAGCGGAGATATTGCAGAGGAAGCAGACATAGAGAGTTGAAGTCTAGCAAAGCTGGCTGAGGAATTCTGGGAGTCGGAGTCCACCAGCCTTAAATCCGGAGTCTCCAACCTTGACATCTTTTAAGACTTGTGGACTTCAAGTCCCAGAATTCCCCATTCAACCAGGCCTGATTTCCTCCTCCTTCCTAGAGCGGAGAGATTGCAGAGGAAGCAGGCATAGAGAGTTGAAGTCTAGCAAAGCCGGCTGAGGAATTCTGGGAGTTGGAGTCCACCAGCCTTAAATCAGGGGTCTCCAACCTTGACATCTTTTAAGACTTGTGGACTTCAAGTCCCAGAATTCCCCATTCAACCAGGCCTGATTTCCTCCTCCTTCCTAGAGCGGAGAGATTGCAGAGGAAGCAGGCATAGAGAGTTGAAGTCTAGCAAATCCGGCTGAGGAATTCTGGGAGTTGGAGTCCACCAGTCTTAAATCCGGGGTCTCCAACCTTGACATCGTTAAGACTTGTGGACTTCAAGTCCCAGAATTCCCCATTCAACCAGGCCTGATTTCCTCCTCCTTCCTAGAGCGGAGAGATTGCAGAGGAAGCAGGCATAGAGAGTTGAAGTCTAGCAAAGCCGGCTGAGGAATTCTGGGAGTTGGAGTCCACCAGCCTTAAAATTGCCAAGGTTGGAGACCCCTGGCTTTAGTTGACCTCAGCTTTGTAATAGGTCAAACCGTGGGAGTGGAAGTCCACGTGTCTTAAAAGTTGCTGGGGTGGGTGGGATTCTGGGAAGTGAAACCCACGTGTCTGAAAGCAGCTGGGGAATTCTGGGACTTGAAGTCCATACGTCTTAAAGTTGCTCAGGTTGAGGAAGGAGGCCTAAAGGAGCGATTGACCAGGGAAGAGAGCTGAAGGGACTTTGGAGGTCTTCTAGCCCACCCCACACCCTCCCAAGCAGGAGAACCTAGCCCAGTGGTTCCCAAACTTTTTCAGTCCACCCCACCCCCCTTGGTGTTCAATGCCCCGCACCAAGGGTTGGGGTTCAAATTTACGTGGCTGTGGCCTAATTTGAGGGTGTGGTTTGCTGGTCACATGACTGGGTGGGCGTGGTTTGGTGACTGGCAAACCAAATACAAGTGGTCCTCACTTAATGTTTAGCAAGTGTTGTTTAGCAAGTGTTCTAATTTATGACTGGCCTTCCCCAGAACTACTTGACCTGTTTTTGGAGTTTTGACAGCCACGCACACACACACCCACCCACACACACACACACACACACACACACACACCCCTTCCAACCCTGCTGGAGCAGGTCATTGGACTAGAATCGGCAAAGCATCTCTGATTAGATTCTAGTCGTGGATAAAATCTAGTCAAGAGATGCTTTGCCGATTCTTGTTGATTTTTATTTGTATTTATTTATTTTATGTGGCCGAATTGCCATTGACGTGGGTGTCCCTTCTTGTGCACAACCCAGAAGCTTTTGTGATTCTTTGCAGCAAAAATTACCGACCTCTGGCTTTGCTCGACTTTTCAAACGCACCGACACTGCCGCGTTCAAGGTGCCGGCCCCGCAGGTCCCCCCCCCCCGTTGAGCCCGCTGCACCGGAGGGACCTGCCCAAGCAAGTCCGAGCGGAGCGGTGCACGAAGTCAATGGGGTGAGCCTGAGAGAGGGAAAGAGAGAAGGAAGAAGAGAAAGAGAAAAAGGGAAAGAAAGAAAAAGGGACAAAGAAAGGGAGGATGGAGGGATGGAAGGGGGAGAGGGAGAGAGAGAGAGACGCCTGATGCGTCAGATTGAAGTGAGGCCTAGTTTAGACTGAGGCCTCTTTCCACATTGAAACCTCTTTGGCTTCTATTAATTAAAGGTTTTGTGGACAAAACACGGTCAAGACTACCAGGAAGGTCTCACATTTTGTGGAGGCTTTAAACAGGATCCATTGGACCAGATCTCCACCCTAAAATATTACATTTTCCCCAATGTATTACAGTGCCAATTCTGAAGAAGGCAACACCAAAATGTACTGGTAAATTACAAGGAGAACACACACACACACACACACACACACACACACACACACACACACACACTCTTCCAACCCTGCTGGAGGAGCAGGTGATTGGACAAGAATAGATATCTCGTTATCTTTTTCCTCCCTTCTTCCCTCCCTCTTTTATTTCTTTTTCTTTCTGTCCCTTCCTTCCATCCCCCTTCTTTCTTTTTCCCTTTTTATTTCTTTCCCTTTCTCTTTTCTCTTTCTTTTCTCTCTTTCCTCTCTCTTTCCCTCTCTCAGGCTCACCCCATTGACTTCGTGCACCGCTCCGCTCGGACTTGCTTGGGCAGGTGCTTCCGGTGCACAGGGCTCAATGCGGGGGAGGAACCTGCAGGGCCTCGCCCGAACGTGGCGGCCGCGGGGTGTTTGAGAAGGAAAGCAAAGCCACTCCGGATTTGCTCTCCTTTCACAACACCGAGTTCAGGGAGAGGCCCGCAGGATCATCCCATTGAGCTCCTCTTACCAGAGTGTGCAAGTCAGTGGAGTGATTCTGCGAGGCCTCGCCTCGAACGCGGCAGGGGCTGGATTTCTTCTCACTCCTGAATTGCACCCTCCTGCTCACCTCCAGTGCCCCCCTGCCGGCCCCCTGGCATCTCAATGCCCCCTAAGCATCCCACTCCCCGGGCGTGCAGGGGGGCAACATCCCACTTTGGGAACCACTGACCTAGCCCATGTCAGGCAAGTGACTTGTCCAGTCTTCTTAAAAAAAAACAAAGAAAAACAGGGATGACAGTGCCCACTCTGCCAGAAATGAGTCTTGGGGGCCCTGCAAGGCCTCCTGCTCCACCGACGCGACAAACCTCTCGAAGACTCATTTCTGGCGGAGTTTGGGGGAGAAAAAGAAAGAATTCTGCGGCTTCTGCTGCTTTCCTTGCATGAAGCCAAAAGTCTCTCTCTCTCTCTCTCCCGCACTGAGAACGGAGCTGAAGACGATCTCAAATAAAGAACGATCAATCGGTAGGAAAACAGGGTGAGGAATTTTCCTGCATACTTTTTTTTTGGGGGGGGGATTTTCCCAGGGTCTCTGGTCCACGGGATTTAAAAGGATGAGTTTGGTGGTCCCTTGAGGTCCAAAAGGTTGGCGGCCCTTGGACTAGATGACCTCTGAGGTCCCTTCCAGCCCTGTTATTCTGTATTCTATTCTGTAGTCCGCATTCTAATCTTCTGAGCCTCCATCGAAGCGGGCCGGGGACCAACCAACCAACCAACCTGCCTGGGAGTCTTGGCCAGGACCTGGCACACTTGGCCAGCCCTGAGATGCCAACCCAGCCAGGACCCGGGTGTTGCTGCCAACAGAACTGTGTCGAGGAAGAGAAAAATCAGGATTTCTCGGCCGTGGCAGAGCGCTGACTTTTTAAGAGGGTTTAAGGCGCTAGTCCACAGTGATCCCAGATCCAACTGCAGGGGCATCCCCCCCCCTACTTGCCACTTTTCATTTTGTTACAACAGTGCTGGGGGGAAAAGTGACTTAAAACCGATCCTCGCGCTTACGACCGTCGTAGCGTTTCTCCCTGTTCCCTGCAGTTGTGCAATCGCCACACTTGGAGGACTGACTCTTATTTGTGACAGCTGTGGTGAAACACGCGATGTCCCCCCCTCCCCCGGATTCACTTAACAACTGGGCGACCCACTTAACGCCTTGCAGCGGTTCAGAGGTGCGAAAACCATGATTTCATTGTTGCAAAAATGCAAATTATACCCCACTAACCAAGGAGAGAAGCAACCTAGAACGAAGGAGCAATTTTCCTGGCAGTGAGAACAATTGACCCGTGGAACTGCTTGCCACCAGACGTTGAGTCTGTTCCATCATTGGAGATTTCCAAGAAGGGATTGGACACCCGCTTGTCTGGAATGATGTAGGGGCTCCTGTTTAAGCAGGGGGGTGGACTAGATGACCTCCAAGTTCTCTTCCAGCCCTATGCTTTTATGCTCTTGGGCAGGGGTTGGACTAGAAGACCTCAAAGTTCCCTTCCAGCCCTATGTTTCTATGATCTTGGGCAGGGGGTTGGACTAGAAGACCTCCAAAGTCCCTTCCAGCCCTATGTTTCTATGCTCTTGGGCAGGGGTTCGACTAGAAGACCTCCAAAGTCCCTTCCAGCCCTATGTTTCTATGATCTTGGGCAGAGGGTTGGACTAGAAGACCTCCAAAGTTCCCTTCCAGCCCTATGTTTCTATGCTCTTGGGCAGGGGTTGGACTAGAAGACCTCCAAAGTCCCTTCCAGCCCTATGTTTCTATGATCTTGGGCAGGGGATTGGACTAGAAGACCTCCAAAGTCAAGGTTCCTTCCAGCCCTATGTTTCCTATGATCTTGGGCAGAGGGTTGGACTAGAAGACCTCCAAAGTCCCTTCCAGCCCTATGTTTCTATGCTCTTGGGCAGGGGGTTGGACTAGAAGACCTCCAAAGTCCCTTCCAGCCCTATGTTTCTATGATCATGGGCAGGGGGTTGGACTAGAAGACCTCCAAAGTCCCTTCCAGCCCTATGTTTCTATGATCTTGGGCAGAGGGGTTGGACTAGAAGACCTCCAAAGTCCCTTCCAGCCCTATGTTTCTATGATCTTGGGCAGGGGGTTGGACTAGAAGACCTCCAAGGTCCCTTCCAGCCCTATGTTTCTATGATCTTGGGCAGGGGGTTGGACTAGAAGACCTCCAAGTACCCTTCCAGCCCTATGTTTCTATGATCTTGGGCAGAGGGTTGGACTAGAAGACCTCCAAAGTCCCTTCCAGCCCTATGTTT
>NC_142008.1:125312710-125373434 GCF_049901715.1 Pseudonaja textilis | reverse complement strand
AGGAAGGAAGCTCAGGCTTGGCCAGTTTGGGACCCCCCTCCTCTCCTTTCCTTCAGCCCAATCTCTATGGTCCTGGAGGACCCACAACCTTCTGTAGGTTTCCCCAGCACACCCCAAACCCTGTGGGTTTTCCCGGCCGTCATCAACTTAACGACCGTCTGAAGTTATGGCGGCATTGAAAAAGCCGCGACCGAGGACCATTTTCCCACACTTCGCACCCATCCAAATTCCGAGGCTTGGCAACTGGCGTGTACTCTACGCCTGTTGCAGGGTCCCGGGAAAAGCGGGGTGGGTGGGACGTGCGTCCCTTCCGATGAGCAAAGCCAAGGGAAGAGGATTTGCTTAACGACCGTGGGGTCCAGTACTAACTTAACGAACTGCCCGCGCTTCACTTTGCGACGGTGGCCAGGAAGAGGTTGTAAAACACACGTTTCGCTTCAGCCCCAGGAACTTTGGGGCTCCGTCATAAGCTGGAGACTATCCCTCACAGGCAGTCCTCGCACTTATGACCGTTCATTTTTAGCCACCCTTAGAAGTTACCATGGTGCTGGGAAAAATCCTCAGACTTACAACTGTTCCGGCATCCTTATGGCCACGAAATCAAAATTTGGGTGTAAGTGGAGGACTCATCTCGAAGAGTTGCGACCAAATTCCATCGCTAAGGAAGGGGGGGGGTAAAAGGGAGGGGGGCGAGAGGTTCCGATTGGGAAAGGAATGCCCAAATCCGGCCTTAATCGCCATTCGGTGCTGTCCTAACTTCAAATGGTCGCTGAGTGAATTCGTCGTAAGCCGAGGACCCCCTGAAGGCCACTGAATGTCCCAGTCGGGCATCCCATAACGCTCCTTCCTTCTTCCTTCCTCCTCTTCCTCCTTTTCCTCTTCCTGATTTTACCTTCCTCCTCCCCTAATCTTCGACTTGCAACCACAATCGGAACCCAGAGCCAGGCAGTCGCTAAACGAGTTGTGCCTGACATTTTTTTGGTTGTTGGTTTTTTTTTTTTGCCCTGGTCATTAAACCTGTTATTCCCAACAAGGGGAATAACATAGTTGTTAAGTGAATCAGGCCGTCATTAAGTGAATCCAGCTTTCCTCATGGACGTGGGCTGCGAATGTCATCACTACGAGCCAACTGCCCAGTGCCTGAATTTTGATCACGTGACCCCGAGGATGCAGCGACCGTCGTAAGTGTGGAAAAGGGTCATAAAGGTCCCTTCCCCACCCCCTAGCCCCATTGTAACAAACTGTCGTAAGTTGAGGATTACCAGCATTGGTTTATCTCTCATTTGGGGTGCCCCCTTAATTAGACAGGCCACCCCCTTTTTTTTCCTGAACCCCAAATACCTCCCCTTCCCCCTCCTCTGATTCTGCCACCCCTGGTGCCCGTTTCGGATCTCGACACGTCTGGGCTGCTGAGTGAGGGGTGGGGTTGGAATAGATGGCCTCCAAGGTCCCTTCCAACTCCATGAAGCAACTCAAGACCCCTGCCCCACCGCCTTTAAAACCGGGTCCGGGGTTTTCCAGGCTGCGTGCCGGAATTCTTGCCAGCCCAGTCTCTCTTTGCACTCACGTGTGCAAATTTGCACGCTCGGGTGGGCTTCCTCTGCCAAAGGATAGGGATGCTGGCTAGGAAACCTTCCTTCTCCTCTCACCATAAGTTTTTCGGGATTTGGCACACACACACACACACACACACACACACACACACACACCTGGCCCCCTCCCCTGGCTGGGTGGGGTGGGGTCTCCCTCCATCCCTCCCCAGCCCCCCAAACCTTCAGGGTGACCTCCAATCCTGGCCAAAGCATGGCAAACTATCGGGGTTTGCGTGGAAGTTGGTGGCAGGCAGAGATTTTATGATGATGATGACGATGATGATTATTATTATTAACTTTTATTCATTAAACATGAAACTCAAGTCAGCTGAACATTTAAAAATCGATCAATTATTATTATTATTATTACTATTATAAACTTTTATTCATTGAACATGAAACTCAGTTGAACATTTAAAAATGTATCAATTATTATTATTATTACTATTATAAACTTATTCATTAAACATGAAACTCAAGTCAGCTGAACATTTAAAATCGATCAATTATTATTATTATTACTATTATAAACTTTTATTCATTAAACATGAAACTCAAGTCAGCTGAACATTTAAAAATCGATCAATTATTATTATTATTATTACTATTATAAACTTTTATTCATTAAACATGAAACTCAAGTCAGCTGAACATTTAAAAATCGATCAATTATTATTATTATTACTATTATAAACTTTTATTCATTGAACATGAAACTCAGTTGAACATTTAAAAATGTATCAATTATTATTATTATTACTATTATAAACTTATTCATTAAACATGAAACTCAAGTCAGCTGAACATTTAAAATCGATCAATTATTATTATTATTACTATTATAAACTTTTATTCATTAAACATGAAACTCAAGTCAGCTGAACATTTAAAAATCGATCAATTATTATTATTATTATTACTATTATAAACTTTTATTCATTAAACATGAAACTCAAGTCAGCTGAACATTTAAAAATCGATCAATTATTATTATTATTATTACTATTATAAACTTTTATTCATTGAACATGAAACTCAGTTGAACATTTAAAAATGTATCAATTATTATTATTATTACTATTATAAACTTATTCATTAAACATGAAACTCAAGTCAGCTGAACATTTAAAATCGATCAATTATTATTATTATTACTATTATAAACTTTTATTCATTAAACATGAAACTCAAGTCAACTGAACATTTAAAAATCGATCAATTATTATTATTATTATTACTATTATAAACTTTTATTCATTAAACATGAAACTCAAGTCAGCTGAACATTTAAAATCGATCAATTATTATTATTATTATTACTATTATAAACTTTTATTCATTGAACATGAAACTCAGTTGAACATTTAAAAATGTATCAATTATTATTATTATTACTATTATAAACTTATTCATTAAACATGAAACTCAAGTCAGCTGAACATTTAAAATCGATCAATTATTATTATTATTACTATTATAAACTTTTATTCATTAAACATGAAACTCAAGTCAGCTGAACATTTAAAATCGATCAATTATTATTATTATTATTAACTTATCATTAAACATGAAACTCAAGTCAGCTGAACATTTAAAATTGATCAATTATTATTATTACTATTATAAACTTTTATTCATTGTACATGAAACTCAGTTAGTTGAACATTTAAAAATCGATCTATTATTATAAACTTTTATTCATTATACATAAAAGTGAGCTGAACAATTTAAAATAGATTAATTATTATTATTATTATTACTATTAAACTTGTATTCATTGAACATGACTCAGTCAGTTGAACATTTAAATCACAATTATTATTATTATTATTAACTTTTATTCATTAAGCATGAAACTCAGTTGAACATTTAAAAATGTATCAATTATTATTATTATTACTATTATAAACTTTTATTCATTGAACATGACTCAGTCAGTTGAACATTTAAAAGTGTATCACAATTATTATTATTATTATAAATTTTTATTCAACATAAAAGTCAGCTGAACGTTTAAAAATTGATTTATCATTATTACTATTAAACTTTTATTCATTGAACGTGACTCAGTTGAACATTTTAAAATATATAAGATTATTATTATTATTATTATAAACTTTTATTCATTAAACATGAAACTGAGTCAGCTGATCATTTAAAAATCGTTCAATTATTATTACTATTATAAACTTTTATTCATTGAACATGAAACTCAGTTCATCATTTAAAAGTGTATCACAATTACTATTATTATTATTATTAACTTTTATACATTAAACATAAAAGTCAGCTGAACATTTAAAAATCGTTCAATTATTATTATAAACTTTTATTCATTAAACATAAAAGCTGAACATTTAAAAATCGATTAATTATTAGTAGTAGTACTATTAAACTTTTATTCATTGAACGTGACTGTCAGTTGAACATTTAAAAATGTATCACAATTATTATTATTATAAACTTTTATTCATTAAACATGAAACTCAGTCAGCTGAACCTTTAAAAATGTATCACAGATATTATTATTATTATTAATGAAGCTAGTCCTCAACTTATGACCTCGACGGAGCCCAATGTCTTCGTCGCTAAGCAAAGGCACAGGTCCCGCTGTGTTCGGCTCCGTTTTACGCCCCTTTCCTCGCCACCCTTGCTGAAGGGAAATCCCCGCCGTTTGGAAAGGAGCGAGGCGGGCTGCACGACGGTCACAAAAGGGGGAATCGCCTGAAACCCACCCCGACCCCCCGGGGAGGGAAACCCTACGACGAGGGTCCCCCATGTTCGATCCCAGCGGGATGGAGGGCTGCCCTTAAACGGACGGCCGCAAGTCGAGGACTGGCTTCGAAGCCGCCGCGTGCGCGTGAGGCCTTTCCTCCCCTTCCCGCCGGGGTGTTTCCACCACCCCCTCCCCAAATTTCCTAGGCCGCCACCGGTCCTTTTCGCAGTGCTGCTAAGACAGGTTGCCATGGCAGCACGGGCGAGAAAAAATATATCGCCAGCTCAGGCAAAAGACAGTAAAAAAAAAACAAGACAGCTGAGTCTCCAAACCCCCTTTTCTTTTGATGCTGCTGCTGAGGGGGGTGCAGACCCCCAAAATCTCTTCCCCCGATCCTCATCCTCCCCTTCTCTGACACCTCCCCCCTCCGCCCTTTGCAAATTCTCATCCTTGATGCTTCTTTGCAGGAAAAAGTCTCCCTCTCCTTCCGAGGGGGAGGGAGTTTGTGGGGAGGGGGTTCCTGTGGTTGGGGAGGGAGGCAGCAGAGCCCTCTTTCCTAACCCCCCCACAACACTCCTCTCCTGCATTGGGGGAGGTGGGAGGGTTTCTGCTGGGGGTGGGAAGAGAAGGCCGAGCAAGTTTTCACACCAGGTGAAAAAATGGGTTTAATTTGGAAAAAGAGGGGAGTGGGGGAGGGCGGGCTTGGGCACCAGTAAGCCCTCTCCTCCCTCCTCCTCCTCTTCCTCCTGCCTTTCCTTTCCTTCCCTCCGCCTGAATCTCCTCCTTCCCCTCCCCCTCCTCCTCCCTGTCTTCCTCCCCCCATCCTCTTCTTCTCCCTTTCCTCCTCCCTCTCCCTCCTTCCTCTCCTCCCTTCCCCCTCCTCTATCTCCTCCTTCCTCTCCTCCTGCCCCATCCTCCTCTTCCTCTTCCTCCTCCCTCCTCCTCTCTGTCTTTCTCCCCATCCTCCTCTTCCTTCTTCCTCCTCCATCTCCTTCCTCTCCCCCTCCTCCTCCCTGTCTTCCTCCCCCCATCCTCTTCTTCCTCCTTCTCCCTTTCCTCCTCCATTTTCTCCTTCCTCTCCTCCTGCCCCATCCTCCTCTTCCTCTTCCTCCTCCCTCCTCCTCTCTGTCTTTCTCCCCATCCTCCTCTTCCTTCTTCCTCCTCCATCTCCTTCCTCTCCCCCTCCTCCTCCCTGTCTTCCTCCCCCATCCTCTTCTTCCTCCTTCTCCCTTTCCTCCTCCATTTTCTCCTTCCTCTCCTCCTGCCCCATCCTCCTCTTCCTCTTCCTTCTCCCTCCTCTTCTCTGTCTTTCTCCCCATCCTCCTCTTTCTTTTCCTTCTCCCTCCTCTTCTCTGCCTTTCTCCCCATCCTCCTCTTCCTTCTTCCTCCTCCATCTCCTTCCTCCCCCCTCCTCTTCTTCTCCCTTTCCTCCTCCATCTCCTCCTTCCTCTCCTCCCTTCCCCTTCCTCTATCTTCTCCTTCCTCTCCTCCCTTCCCCCTCCTCTATCTCCTCCTTCCTCTCCTCCTGCCCCATCCTCCTCTTCCTCTTCCTCCTCCCTCCCTCCTCTCTCTGTCTTTCTCCCCATCCTCCTCTTCCTTCTTCCTCCTCCATCTCCTTCCTCTCCCCCTCCTCCTCCCTGTCTTCCTCCCCCATCCTCTTCTTCCTCCTTCTCCCTTTCCTCCTCCATTTTCTCCTTCCTCTCCTCCTGCCCCATCCTCCTCTTCCTTCTTCCTTCTCCCTCCTCTTCTCTGTCTTTCTCCCCATCCCCCTCTTCCTCTTCCTTCTCCCTCCTCTTCTCTGTCTTTCTCCCCATCCCCTCTTCCTCTTCCTTCTCCCTCCTCTTCTCTGTCTTTCTCCCCATCCCCCTCTTCCTCTTCCTTCCCTCCTCTTCTCTGTCTTTCTCTCCATCCCCTCTTCCTCTTCCTTCTCCCTCCTCTTTCTCTGTCTTTCTCCCCATCCTCCTCTTCCTCTTCCTTCTCCCTCCTCTTTCTGTCTTTCTCCCCATCCCTCCTCTTCTCTCTTCCTTCTCCCTTCTTCCTCCTCCTCCATCTCCTTCCTCTCCTCCTCCATCTCCTTCCTCTCCTCCTCCTCTTCCTCCTCCTCCATCTCCTCTTCCTCCTTTTTTCCTTCCCCTTCCTCCCCTCCCCCTTCCCATCCCCCTTCCTCTGAAGAGACGTGTGCAAGCAGACAGGAGGAAATATTTTTCTGGGGTTCTTCCCACCCCACCCCCACTTTCCTTCTCCTCCCCCTCCCCACCCCCTGCAATTCCTGCTTAGTCAAGAAAAGTACAGACCACCCTCCTCCCCGCAAACCCCTCCCCTCCCAATACGCCCTTAAAGAAATCTGTCTTGTTGCTTACTCAGCATTAGTTTGGATGTTTCCCCTTATAATTAAAAGTCAGGCCCCCCCAAAAAAATAATTCATTGGGGGGTGGGTGGGAAATTGGAGCCTTGGAGTTGACAAATTGGAGTTCCCCAGCTTACGACCACCATTTCCGTCGCTAAACAAGACCAGACCTTTAAAGCGGGGGCCTGGCCCTCGCTCGCCACAAGGCGTTAAGCGAATCACTGCGATTAGGTCACTGAAGGGGCTCACGTGACACCCCCCCCCTCTCCCGGACTCTGCGACCGTCCTCAATACGAGAGAAATAATGGTCGTAAGTGCGAGGACCCATCGCGGGATACTTTTTTTCCAACGCCGTAACTTCGGACGGTCGTAAGTCAAGGGATTCTGGTCCTCTACCCACAAAGCTTCCCCCCCCCTCCAAAAAAAAAAAAACCTATATAAGGAAATTCTCCCAGCTGCAATTTTGCAAAAAGATATTTTTTGTTCCGTATGTTTTCCAGAGCTTTAAATAAAAAGAAAAGCATTGTGGGATCAATTCAGCTTAATTGCCCAGTAGATTCCCAGTAGATTCCCAGTAGATCCCAGTAGATGTCTTCAAATGAGGCAATCCTTCTTTTTTTTTTCCCCCTTGCAGTTCCAGGGAAGGATAGCCAACTCCTGGATCAGGTGCTCCACCCGGGGATCGCCCAACCCCCCCCCTCGGTGGGGGACGATGGGCGTTGTGGTCCAACACATCTAGAGGGGGGATGGATTCGGAGGGCCAGCAAGTTAGGGAATTGAAGCTGTGTACCCAAATCGACGCACCCTGGGAATTATAGTTTGGGAAGGAAAAGTGAGAAAGGTTACAATTCCCAGGATTTTTTTGGGTGGGGGGCGGAGGAAGGGGCGGTAGGGCAGTTGGAAAGAATGAGGGAGTTTTTTGGGGGGTTGCCTTGGAGGGCTCTCTTGTGACCTGCCTTTTCCCCCCTCCTCTCTCTGGTCTCTTGGTTGAAGATTGTCTGAAGGGGTGTAGGGTTTTCCTGCCTAGGCGGGGGTGAGGGGGTTGGGCTGGAAGACCTCTAAGGTCCCTTCCAACTCTGTTCTGAGATGGTCCTGTCTTCACACACACCCTGAGAAAAGATGGGGACCTTCTCCCCCTTCTTGAGCCCACAGAGCTGGGGGAGAATTTGCACCCGTGAAGGCCAAAGGAGCTGGGAGGAGGGGGTGCAAAATCCCCTTCCCTGGTGTCCTCTCTGCCCCATCCTTGTTGGGCCCCCTCCCCCAAAAAAATTGGCCCGCCTTTCCCATCCCAGTAGCTAGTAGCACCCATCCTCCACTGCCTCCCCTGGCTGGAGAAGGTAGAAGCTTGAAGTTCCCCAGACCGGGGACGAGACAGGTTGGGTGAGTTGTTGAGGGCCTCTTGCCGATGTGGAGCGCCCCGGAAAAGAGAGGGACAAAATGGTGTGTATGTGTGTGTGGGTGGGTGTATGTGAGCCATTCTGTTCTTGTCCAATAAAACCAACACAAACCGAAGGGAACAACTAATCCCCCAGTTAAAAGGCTGCCGCAAACTAATTAAGTTTGATAAGCACAAACTGTGCAAGACTGCCAAGAATCACAGATAAGAAATATTTTACAACGCAAGAGAGTCTTCAAATACCAACTGTAAGGTCCGCGAGGCTGAGTTTCAAAACGTCTTTGCTTCCTGCAAAGAACGTTCACTTCACAGCTGGCTTTTATCTTCTTGAAGGAGGGGCCGTTACCTGCTGCCGGCTAACCACAACACATTCTGAGGGGACCCCAGAGGCCAGAATCTCAGTTTCACGTCGATTTGGATGGGGATTTTTTGGGGGGGGGGGCTGGGGATTGAGATGAAGATGGAGAACTTTGTTAGAAGCTTCTCCCAATTTTGAAGAAGACTACATAAACCATCCTTGTCCCTCCAGGGCTTCCTCCCTTCCATAATCCGAGCCTCCCTTCTTTTGTCAGTGCATTGCACACACAACCGGCCTGCAGTTGTGGTTGCCATCTTGATTGTTTTGACTCCTGACACCCCGCCCCCCACAGTTTTCTACGTTTCTTGGCTTGGTACCCCAATAATCCAGCTTTTTTCTTCCCCCTGTCTAAGCCAAAGTTCTTTGCATCAGCCCAGGAGTCGGCAACCCGCGGCTCCGGAGCCACATGCGGCTCTCTCGGCCCTCTGCTGGGTCTTCTTCTCAGCCGATCGCACTACTGGCTGTCCCTTCCCCTCCCCTCCCCATCCCTCCTCACCTGGCCTGAGAAGGTAAGGGGGATGGTGGACGATGGAGACTTGCTCCATATTCGAGAGCAGGACACGATGACTGGATGAGAGTGAGTGACGTCGAGTTGGCCACGCCCACCCAGGTTTTGAGGCTCCCGGTGTTTTATTTTCTGTGGGAAACTGGTCCAAAGGGCTCTCTGAGTGTTTAAGATGGCAGGCCCCTGCATTAGCCCTTGGGTCTGTTTTTCCGCTGTTGTCCTGGCAGGTTAACTGGTTAATTGAGGGGGCGGTGTTTGTCTCCAAAGGTGACCACTTTTAAGACTTGTGGACTTCAACTCCCAGAATTCCCCCAGCCGGAATTCAGCATGGATAGAACAACTGTGGTTAGAACTATTGTTATCACTTTTTTTTCGGAAAGGATAACTTACTTAATAGACGGCGGGAATGTGGTAGACATAATATATCTTTTTTTTTATTTATAAAATGTTTTTTTATTTTAACAACAAAACAACATAAACATACCACATAAAACATAAAAGACATAATATATCTTAAAGTCAGGGAAGTGGCGGGGGTGGGAAAGAACTCGGCTGGGGTATTCTGGGAGTTGAAGTCCACAGGTCTTAAAAGTGGTCAAATTTGGAGAGCCCTGCTGTATAAAATAGTGGACCATTGGCGATTGGCATCCCTTGGCACTACTTTTCCTATATTCATTAAGTTTATAGTAGGGTCTCCCAACCTTGGCCATTTTTAAGACTTATGGACTTCGACTCCCAGAATTCCCCAGCCAGCAAGGGTTTGCCAGAATTCAGCGAGGATTGGACAAGAACAGATAGACTATTGCATTATTTTTTAAAAAAAAAAACTTAATAGATGGTGGGACTGCGGTAGACGTAATATATCTTAAAGTCAGGGAAGTGGCAGGGGGGGAAAGAACTCGGCTGGGGAATTCTGGGAGTTGAAGTCCACAGGTCTTAAAAGTGGTCACATTTGGAGCATAGAATCTACGTATAGAATAGATTGAGGTATAGCATTTAGTAGATCACTGCGAATTGACATCCTGTATTTCCTCGATAGCTTGCATTAACTTTATAGTAGGGTCTTCCAGCCTTGGCCACTTTTAAGTCTTGTGGACTTCAGTGGGAATTCAGTAGACATAATATATCTTAAAGTCAGGGAAGTGTGTGTGTGGGGGGGAGAAGAACTCGGCTGGGGAATTCTGGGAGTTGAAGTCCACAGGTCTTAAAGCGGCCAAGTTTCTAAGATCTCTGGGGGCAGGGAATCCAAAGTGGCGCATCCTTTTCAACCCACGAATCATCCGGGTTTCCACCTCCGGTTGAACATCCCTACCTGTCCACCTCTTGTGAAATACACAGCTAGGAAAACAAAACAGAACAATACAAACAAAAAAAGTGGTGAGATTCGAACCCCTCATTTTCCCACTCTTGGGGAGGTGTATATATATATGTATATATAATATATAATATATGTATATATAATATACAATATATAATATATTATATATTATATAATATATTATATATTATATAATATAATATATAATTATATATATATAATTATAATTATTTTATTTTATTTAATTTTTCGAATGGGGAAAATAAAAATAACGTAAAGTAAATCGCTCTCATGCCTACACACATACACACACACACACACACCTGTGATACGGAATTCCAGATAATGAAATGAGCGTACGAGCAACCTAAAAACCACAACAACAAAAAAAAACAGCCCTAAAGATTGTTTGTATTTTGCTTTAAAAAAAAAGTGTTTTTCCCCTTTTTGATGCACAAAAAAAAAAAAAAAAAAAAATTCTCTTTTTTTTCCTTGATCTTTCTCTCTCTTTTTTTCCCCGTCCCATTTTCCTTTTCTTCTTTTTCTTGTTCGTGGGTCAGCTCACGAAAAAGCGTGAGAAGCATCAGCTAACAATCCCACTCCAGACAGAAGGTATTCTTTTTACTGCATGTTTCACAATCTTGCTTTTTAAAAAAACAAAACAAAAAAACATTTTCCTTTTTCGTTTTTGGTTTTTAAAGTTCTTCTTCTTCTTCTTCTTCTTCTTTTTTTTTTTTAAATTAAAAAAACAAAACAACAAAAAAATACAAAACCCCAGAACAAATGAAATATTAGACGTATGAATTTTGGGCCAACTCCTTGCTTTTTTTTTTTGCTTTTTTTTGCCTTTTTTTTTTTTTTAGTCTTCTCTTGAACTAAAAGCCCCCCGTCTTCCCTTCTTGTTTCTTTCCCCCACCCCCCACCCCCAAAAAAATCTTCACAGTCTCCAGCAGTGGTTCAGTTTCCTTCTTTCTTTAGCTTCTCCTCTTTTTTTTTTCTCTATCTCTCCATTTTTAGGGAAGGGGAAAAATCCCCTTTATCCAAGTAGATCAACAGACAGAGGAGCTTATGAGATATTTTGCTTTTTTTAATAAAAAAAAAAAGTGCTTTAGCGGGGTGTGGGAATGGTATAGGTAGACTGCAATCGAGCCCAAAATTTTGGTTGCTGATGGTTGTCCGCCTCGTTTATGACTTTGCTTCCCCGTTGTTTAGCGAATCACTTGCAGTTGTTAAGTGTGCAAAACAAGTCACAAGATTTTTCACTTCAAACAGTCACTAAAAGGCTGTTTACATGTACGGGGAATCCGTGATGGACAACAATTCATTTGAGGTTGTGATGGGGGGGGAAAAAAGGGGGTGACCCTCAGATTTATTTATTATCAGATATGTTTGCAGCAGCCCTGTGGTCATGTGATCACAATTCGAGTTGTCAGCAACCGGCATGTACTCGGGACAGTTGTAGCAAAAACAGGTTGTTAAAATGAGGTGTGAGGAAGTGAGGAAGTAGAAGATTCTTTTAGCCCGTCTTGTCCTGTATTTGTAATTTAAGGCGGATTTTTTTTTTTTCTGGAGAATTGACCAAGAGCTTAATCAACCGTGAATTTGTTTTAAAAGAAAGAGGAGAAGAAATTGGTTTGAGTCCCAGTGGTGGGATTCCAATAACTTAACAACCAGTTCTTTGCCCCTCATGATTTTTTTCCAACAACCAGTTCACCAAACTCCTCGGGAACTTTTAACAACTGGTTCTCCCCAACTGCTCTGAATCGGCTGAATCCCACCGCTGGGTTTGACTGGAAACAGGAATCTCTCTTCCTTCCTGACAACGTGAGTTCCTTGTGTTTGCACCCTTCACCCAACCGGTAAAAACCTTCAAAGGCTTTGCGTTTGGCTCCCCTCTGTCCCGTAGGACCAGGGATAGCTGCAACTCCCATGGACCTCCGGAAGCCGTTTTGAGACATTTTAGACAAAGCAGGCGGGAGGAAGTTAGTAGAGAAAGAGCTTTTGGGGGTCCCGTAAAGAAAGGTTGATCTGGCCATAGCACCCCCACAAAAGTTGGGGTCCTGTGTCAGCTGTGGCTCTGGCATACCTCTTGAAAGAATCCAAGGCCGACTTTCCCGATGGGAATTTGCACGACGGGCTTCTTCGCCAGGTTCATAACCACTGGACCTGCGGCCGAGAAGAGAGGTCCAGTTTTCCTGGGAAATGCCTGGATCTAGATCAAGGGTGCCCAACTTTGGCCACTTTAAGATTGGTGAACTTCAACTCCCAGAATTCCTCAGCCACTGCATGCCTGTTCCCCCCACCCCCTCCGCAGAACAGAGAAATCGCAGAGGAAGGGATTATAAGAAAGTAAGCCGGACACAATAGGTTTATATATATATAAAAAAGAATGCATTCGTGCCAAAGAATTCTGGGAGTTGAAGTCCACCTATCTTAAAACTTGCCCGAGTCTTAAAGCGGCCAAGGTCTGGAATTGGAGCATTCAGACGTGGCAGGGTAGGGAGGAAATTTCTAGTATCAAACTGGGCTCCCTGCCTGGAGCAGAATAGACTCAGCTGGTTTAAGGCCTCAGGCTATTTACTTAACTGGCAACCACCGAGGCGCCTCACAGGCAGCAGCTTTTCTGACTGCATGGCAAATGGGTGGAATTTCTTTCCTGTTGGATAGGAGCAAGAGAGATTGGAGGCCCAACAGGAGATCCCGGGTTAATGGGAGGGGAATGGGTGGGTGGGCGGGAGGGAGGGGACTGTCTTCGTCTCCCTGATCTTCATCAGAAGAGGCTGGGGCTGAAGTGGGCGGTGGTGGTTGTTTTGTAGGCCCAACAGCAGGATTTCCGTTGATATGTTACAAAATGAGATTTGTGACCGAGAAAAAGGAGAGGGAGGGAGGAAAGGAAAAAGGGAAGGAGGGTGAAAGGAAGGAGAGAAATGATAGAGGCTAGAAAAGAGGAAGGAAGGAAGGAAGGAGGGAAGGAAGGAAGGAAGGAAGGAAGGAAGGAAGGAAGGAAGGAAGGAAGGAAGGACGTGGGAGGAAGGAGAAGGAAGGAGAAAGTCAGGAAGGAAGGAAAGGAAATAAAAAGTGGAAGGAAGAAGGAAAAGAGGAAGGAGGGCGAAAGGAAGGAGAGGAATGAAAGAAGATAAAAAAGGAAGGGAGGGAGGAAAGGAAGGAAAGAGGAAGGGAGGAAGGAAAGAAAGGTGGAAGGAAGATGAAAGGAAGGAGAGAAATGATAAAAGATAGAAAAGAGGAAGGAAGGAAGGACGTGGGAGTGAGTAGAAGGAAGGAGAAAGAAAGACAGGAAGGAAGGAAGGAAATAAAAAGTGGAAGGAAGGAAGGAAGGAAGGAAGGAAGGAGAGGAATGAAAGAAGATAAAAAAGGAAGGGAGGGAGGAAAGGAAGGAAAGAGGAAGGGAGGAAGGAAAGAAAAGAGGAAGGAGGATGAAAGGAAGGAGAGAAATGCTAAAATATAGAAAAGAGGAAGGAAGGAAGGAAGGAAGGAAGGAAGGAAGGAAGGAAGGACAGACGGACATGGGAGTGAGTAGAAGGAAGGAGAAAGAAAGACAGGAAGGAAGGAAAGGAAATAAAAAGTGGAAGGAAGGAAGGAAAAGGAGGAGGATGAAAGGAAGGAAAGGAAGGAAAGAAGAAAAGAGGAAGGGAAGAAGGAAAAGGTATGAGGATGAAAGAAAGATAAATGATAAAAGATAGAAAAAAAGGAAGGAAGGAAGGGTGTGGGAATGAGTAGAAGGAAGGAGAAAGGAAGGAAAGGAAATAAAAAATGGAAGGAAGGAGGAAAAGAGGGAGGAGGATGAAAGGAAGGAGAGGAATGAAAGAAGATAAAGAAAGGGAGGGAGGAAAGGAAGGAAAGAAGAGAAAGGGAGGAAGGAAAGAGGATAAAAAAAAGAAGGAAGGAAGGAAGGAAGGACATGGGAATGAGAAGGAAGGAGAAGGGAAGGACAGGAATGAAGGAAAGGAAAGAAAAAGGGAGGGAGGGAAGAAAAAGGGGAAGGAGGATGAAAGGAAGGAGAGGAATGAAAGAAGATAAAGAGGAAGGAAGGAAGGAAGGGAAGAAAAGAGGAAGAAAGGGAAGGAAAGGGGAAGGAGGGTAAATGGAAGTAGAGGAAGGAAAGAATATAGAGAAGGAAGGAAGGAGGGAAGGAAATCCTAGAGTGACTTAAACTTAACACCACCCAACTACTTCTATTGTGGGAATGCCTAAAACCTTGTCAGCTACTAACCCATTTCCGCCCACCTGGTCCTCCAGGCCAAAGAGCCGGAGAGAAAGAACAGCTGCCAAAACAAAGCCAGTCTCTCCCAAGGACAGAACTCACTGGCACAGCCGGGCCTAAGTCCCTAAAGAGACCCGATTGGCTGTGTCAATGTGGTCCAGCTCGGGGCGGATTTGCACCTTTACCTGACCAGTGGGAGGGGCTTTGTGACGTCACAGGCCTCTTCTGCCGCAAGGGCTGATGGGAAATAGACTCTCCCCAAAAACTGGAGGGGGGGGGGGCATGCTTTACTCAGATAACAGTTCATCAGAGTTGGAAGGGGACCTTATAGGTCATCTAGTCCAACCCCACCCACTGCCTAAGCGGGAGACCCTACACCATTTCTGACAAACACCACTACCACCACCCCAAAAAATTAGAGGACGATTTAACTGAATTTGGGTGATTCTGTGCTGTATCCCCCCTCAAAAGGAGTTTTTGTTTTTTTTAGAGTTAGCAATGGATGACTAGATGGATGACTCACTCAGGACTAGAAACTTGGCTTTTTCCAATCATGAGGATGAGGAGTAATTTAGCCAGTGATTAATATTATTTTTTGGTGGGGGCGGGGGTTCCTTTCCTTTTAAGCTTTGATTTGGGGGTTAATCCCACGGAATCAGAATGAGAAAAGGCGTTCCGGTTTTGCAAGCGTGGGTGGGTGTTGTTGTCGGTAGCGGTGGCCTGGAGCGCCAATGTGTGACGGGGCCCTGCCGCGTTTCACATCCAGAGCCCGAAAAGGTGTGGAAGGGAGAGGAGGGGGCTGTGAAATTTCCACACTCACCCCTCCCTCCAAAACCCAGGAGATTGCTTTTGTCCTATGCAGCTGGTGCATCTGTGCAGGGGGGGTTGCTTTAGTTTCCCAGAGGTGCGGAGAAACACTGTGTGTGTGTGTGTGTGCGTGCACGTGCACGCGCAAAGCATTGCATGGATCGGACCCAAGCCCCCCCCTCCCGGCCTCACTTAGCCCTGGGGTTCATCTGCCACTCCCTGCCCTGGGTGGGGTGTGGGGAGGAAGGCAAGAAAGAGCCGGAAGTAAATGAAAGGTGTGAAAGAAAGAAAGAAAGAAAGAAAGAAAGAAAGAAAGAAAGAAAGAAAGAAAGAAAGAAAGAAAGAAAGAAAAGGAAGGGAGGAAGGAAAGAAAGAAAGAAAGAAAGAAAGATGGAAAGAAAGAAAGAAAGAAAGAAAGAAAGAAAGAAAGAAAGAAAGAAAGAAAGAAAGAAAGAAAGAAAGAAAGAAAGAAAGAAAGAAAGATGGAAAGAAAGAAAGATGGAAAGAGAAAGAGAGAAAGAAAGAAAGAGAAAGAAAGGAATGAAGGAAGGGAAGGGATGAAAGGAAAGGAAGGAAGAAAGAAAAAGAAAGGGAGGGAGAAGGAGGGAGGGAGGAAGGAAAGAAAGAAAGAGGAAGGAACGAAGGAAGAAAGAGCAAGAAAGAAAGAGAAAGAGAGAAAGAAAGAAAGAAAGAAAGAAAGAAAGAAAGAAAGAAAGAAAGAAAGAGGAATGAAGAAAGGGAAGGGATGAAAGGAAAGGAAGAAAGAAAAAAAGAGAGGAGGGAGGGAGGGAAGGAAGGGAAGGAAGGAAGGAAGAAAGAGAAAGAAAGGAATGAAGGAAGGGATGAAAGGAAAGGAAGAAAGAAAGAAAGAAAGGGAGGGAGGGAGGAAAGAAAGAAAGAGGAAGGAAGGAAGAAAGAAAAAGAAAGAAAGAAAGAGAAAGAAAGAAAAAAAGAAAGGGAGGGAGGGAGGAAAGAAAGAAAGAAAGAGGAAGAAAGAAAGAAAGAAAGAAAGAAAGAAAGAAAGAAAGAAAGAAAGAAAGAAAGAAAGAAAGAGAAAGAAAAAGAAAGAAAGGTGTTAAACAGTAGTTCTCAAAGAAAGGCAAAAATACATCCCGGATATATTATTATTATTATTTCAGCGCCGGGAGGGAAGGTTGGGTAGGGTCAGCTGAGCTGATTTCAGAATGAGAGGATCTGCAAAATCCTGTGCAGGCTGAGAAGAGGAAGAGAGGAGGGCGGCTTGGATTGGATCGGCCTGCCTGCCTGCCTGATTGTCTGTCTGTCTGTCTGTCTGTCCCCCCCACCTCTCTTTCTGTCTATCTTCCGCTATTAACCATCCACCCATCCATCCATTGCATCTCTTTCCATCTACCTATCATCCTGTCTGTCTGTCTGTCTATCTATCTATCTATCTATATCATCTGCATCCATCCATCCACCAAACAATTCTCTCTCTCTCTTATCTGTCTTTCTATCTGTCTATCTATCTATCATCTGTCTATTTCTATCTGTCTCTCTCTCATCTGTATCCCTCTATCCCTCCAATCTAACTCTCTCTCTCTTCTACCTACCTACCTACCTACCTACCATCGGTCTGTCTGTATCTATGTATCTGTATCATCTACCTATCATCTACCTCCATCCATCCATCCTGTCTACCTAAAATTTCGGTCTATCTATCATCTATCTACCTACCTACGTACCTATCTACCTCATCTATCTATATCATCTATCTCTATCTATCATCTGCCTCCATCCATCCCATCTACCTAACAATTCTATCTGTCTGTCTCTCTCTCTCTCTCTGTATATATATATATATATGTGTGTGTGTGTGTCTGTCTGTGTCTTTCTATCTCTATCCTCTGCCTCCATCTCTTTCTCTCCCTCCCTCTCTCATCTAACTGTCCATCGTGTTTCTACCGTGTCCCATTTATCTAGGTAGATATATAAAATTGGCTGAATAAAATATACAAAATTGGCTGAATATATTGATATATAGGTTGGCTACGTTCCCTTGAGTGGATTGAGCAGATTGAAGGGGTGGGGGAGATGAGGAGGGGGCCGTTGTTTTCCGCCTACTTGTTTCTTTACGGAGGGAGTTTCAGCCTGCAGCTCTCGGGGGGGTCTTTCAACCCCCCACTAAAGAAAAGCGCTCTAAGATTTTAGTCCATTGCCAGCCACCATAGGAAGAAAAATCTTCAACCGTTTTCCATGCTAGTTTCTGCGGGCTCTGCTCCAACCCCCACCCCCAAAATGCCACCACTTCAGGGCTTGGTCCCTTTAAGAGGTGTGGAGAAGTCCACAATTCCCAGAATTCCCCGGTCCAGCCATGCCTGATCCCGCCCCCATTCCTTCCTTCCCAATCCCTGGAACGGAAGAGACTGCAGAGGAAGGGATGATAAGAGAGCGAGCGCAGTGGGTATATATATATATATCCGTCGAGAGGACGGAATTCCTTCGTGCCAAGGAATTCTGGGAGTTTGGAAGTCCACCCGACGGCGGTAGATTCTTTCCTCTGGATTTCAGCCTCCCCTCCGCTTCCCGACCCAAAATCCTGGCCTTCTTCAGGGACCCACAACGACCCATTCGCGCAACCCGAGTTTCGACGGTATTTTGATGGGCCGGCATCGCCGTTTTGCTTCCGCCTTCAGCCTAGCTCGAAGGCCGGAAGCCGTGGGAACAAACCACGATTGGAAAGAAAGCCACCCCTTCTTCTTGGAAAGGGGGCGAATACGGTTGGCCTGAAGAAATGTCTCTTTCAAGCTTTCTCGACTTATGGCTAGAATGTCTGTTGCTAAGCGAGACGGTTGTTAAGGGAGACACCCCACTTTTATGACCTTTTTAGTTTTGTGTGCTATTGTTAAGGAGATCACGGCCACCGTTAAGTGGATCACACGGTCGTTTAAGTGAATCCTGCTTCCTCCGTTGATTTTCCAAGCCAGCTAGGACCCTGTGGTTCCCACCTCCTCTCCAGGACTCGGCAACCGTCATAATACGAGTCAGTTACCAAGTCCCCGAATTTTGATCATGGAGAATGCTGTGATCGTCCTAAGTGTGAGGACTGAGTATAAGTCACTTTTTTTTTTCTCCCAGTGCCGTTGTAATTCTAACCGTTTGCTAAATGGCCAGTTGTAAGTTGAGATCCTCAACTGACAACGATTCATTTAGTGGCCATTTGAAGGTGAAAACTGCGACTTGCAGTCGTGTTTCACACTTACAACCGTTGCGGTATCTCCATAGCCCCGTGATCCAAATTGAGACAACACGGTGACCGACTCATATTCCTTGTTGCCTTTTATTTATTTATTTATTTTATTAATTTATTTTATTTTGTCAAGGGATTATAAGATAACAGGTATAAGTATAAACATAGTTTTGAATACATGAGATGGATATTTATAAGAAAAATATAAAAGAAACAATAGGACAAGGACGGGTAGGCATGTTGGTACGCTTATGCATGGCCCCTACAGGCCTCTTAGGAAAGGGGTGAGGTCCATAGTAGACAGTCCAAGGTTAAAGTTTTGGGGGTTAGAGGATATAACAACAGAGTCAGGTAGAGTGTTCCAGACATTGACCTCTCTGTTATTGCTGAAGTCGTATTTTCTGCCATCAAGTTTGCTGTGATTAACCTTGAGTTTTGTATCTATTGTGTGCTCTTGTGTTATGGTTGAAGCTGAAGTATTCATTGACAGGTAAGTCATTGCAATGTATGATTTTATATGCCATACTTAGATCAGACCGAAGACGGCGTAATTCAAGGTTTTCTAGGTCTAGAATTTCGAGTCTGGTGGCATAAGGTCTTCTGCAACAAGTAGAGGAGTGGAGAACTCTTCTCGTGAAATATTTCTGGACTTTCTCAACTGTGCTAATATCAGATACGTAATGTGGGTTCCAGACTGATGAGCTGTATTCAAGTATTGGTCTAGCAAATGTTTTGTATGCTCTAGTTAGTAGTGTGATATTACCGGAGAAAAAGCTACGTAAGATTAGGTTAACAACTCTTAATGCCTTTTGGGCTCTGTAGTTACAGTGGACTCTAGCACTTAGATCATTAGATATGAGTACTACAAGGTCCTTGACAGAGCTTGGGTCATCAACAAGGTCTTGACTATTCAGCCTGTATTTTATTTTCTGATTTTTTTTGCCAATATGTAAGACAGAGCATTTATTTGTTGAGATTTGAAGTTGCCATTTGATTCACCATTCTGATACATAGTCAAGATCTTTTTGAAGGATAGCAGTATTGTCTGTGGTGTTGAATAGCTTTACATCATCAGTGAAGAGAACGCAGTTGCTCTTAATATGACCACAGAGGTCATTTATGTAGAGTATGAAGAGAGCTGGTCCTAGAACATTGCTTTGGGGGACACCACTGTTGACAGGTACAGAATTTGATAGGACGCTCCCAATTTTGACCATTTGTTATCTTTTGCGACTACCTGACCAGCAAAGTGAAAGGTGCAGAGCCTGACTCCACTTAATGGCCGTGTTACTTGCTTAACAACGGCAAGTGACTGTTCTGAGCCTGGTTCCCAGACAGCAAACACGAGACAAAGGTACCAGCACAACCTTTTACTGTTTCATTTACGAATCCTGTTTCTTTGCGGATAAAAGGCTGCTTCCAACTAATTAGGAAGAGCCCGGTAACGTTTGTGCACAGCTGCCAAGAACACCAGATAAAGTCCCTCAACAATAAATCAAAGAGTCTCCAAACACCAACTCAGATATTCCGAACTTCCACAGGGCTTGAAGTACAAGAACGTCGTTGCTTCCTGCAAAGAACTCCGGTTTCTCAGGCTGGCTTTTATCCCTTGAGGGAGGGGGGGGGGCATCACCTTGCAGCCTTACTCCCGAGTCGCCCGTGCTGTTGCAGGTGCTCTTTCCTTCGAGCAGCCCTTCACGCATGCACACTTGGCACAGGCTCCTCGGGGCCTCTTCACAATCCCTGATGGCAGCACTCCACTCCTTGTTGTGGTTAGCCAGCAGCAGGTGTGGACGGCTGAGGAGAGCGAGGACTCTGATGAGGGGCCAGGACCATCAGGGAGTGGACTGCTGCCTTCAGAGATTGTGGGGGCTGGCAGCAGCGATGAGGAGGTTCCCGAGGAGCCTGTGCCAAGTGCATGTGCACGAAGGATTGCTCGGAGGAAAGAACAGCAGCACGGGCGACTCAGGAGTAAGGTTGTAAGGTAATGGCCCCTCCCTCAAGAGGATAACAGCCAGGTTTGGAAAAGCGTTCTTTGCAGACAGCAAAGAAGCTCTGAAGCTCAGCTGCTGAGCTTTGACCATTCCTGCTACTGCCACCTTCTGCCATCTCACCTCCTTACTCCTTTGATATGGGATGAAAGATTACCGTCCTTTTTACTGTTCCGCTCTTTATAATTACTAGCTGAATTTTAAGGCAGACCGATAACTCCCCCAGGGCACCCGTACAAAGTCTCTTTATTGGTTCATCGGGCATCTTCAAATATAACTTAAAGTTATGTTGAGATTCATCTCGATGTCCAATTCTCTGCGTAGCCGACTTTCACGGTGTAAAAGGATGGTAATCTCTCAACCCATATCGAAGGAGCGAGGAGGTGAGACGCCACCATGATCCTGGGTTCAGGCAAGAGTGAAGGAACCTCCCCCAGCCCAACCAAGGGTCAATTCAGTGACCGATCAGATTACAGATGTGGACACGTGACACGAGCTACATTTCCCAGGATACCTTTAACTACATTTACCATGATGCATTCCCTTAAGGGGACAGCTCACAATTCCTAACTAACTATCCCAATTCCCTTTAACTGTAAACTGCCTGAACAGCACAGGTGGACATTTTAGTTCGTGTTTGGAGAATCTTGTAAAGTAGTTCTTATCTCTGGGTTTTTGGCAGCCTTGACAAACAACTTGGCAAGGCTCTTTCTTGTCCAGACCGAATTAGTGGAAAGCAGCCTTCAGAACAGAATTCGTAATTAAACCTTAAAAGGTGGGGGCTTCTGCCTTGGTCTGTGTTTGCCCTTTGGGTCAGAACACTCCCTAATGGTCCTGGCCCCATCCCTGCCTCACATGCAGGCCCCTCATCCAGGTCCTCAAGAACCGCCCGCGTTGGGATTCCACTCTTCCGAGGTTTTCTGGGTGCGACGAAAAAGGTGGCGCGACGGAGACGGAGGACTTGGGGAGATTCCAGATAGTGCCTTCCCGATCAGCCTCTTCTGGAGACGAGCCAGTGGCAACCCTTCCAGAACAGAACGTGGACCCGTGATGTTCTTGGATGGGATGTAGGCCTGAACGTTTTATCTTGGGTTTCTCCCCGTCGCTCTCCTTTGCGGGGGGTCACTGGAAGGCGGCTGGACTTCCAGCTCCCAGAATTCCCCAGACAGCCAGGCCTTTCCCCTCCCCCCCTCCTATCCCCTAGAGTGAAATTCCTCTTGAGATTGCAGAGAAAGCGATTAGAAGAGAGTTAACAACAGGGTTGCGATGGGTGTACCCATCGAAAGGAACGCGTGAGTGCCAGGGGATTCGGGGAGTTGAAGGAGTCCACCCATCTTCAAGTAGCTCTAAATGGAATTCTTTTATTGGGCAAGTGTGATTGGACACACGAGGAATGTGGTGCATATGCTTCAGTGTACAGAGGAGAGGAGAGGAGAGGAGAGGAGAGGAGAGGAGAGAAGAGAAGAGAAGAGAAGAGAAGAGAAGAGAAGAGAATTCTTTATTGGCCAAGTAGGGTTGGGCACACAAGGAATTTGTCTTGGTGCAAATGCTCTCAGTGTGAATAGAAATAGTATAGTATAGTATAGTATAGAATAGAATAGAATAGAATAGAATAGAATAGAATAGAATAGAATAGAATAGAATAGAATAGAATAGAATAGAATAGAATTCTTTTATTGGCCAAGTGTGATTGGACACACAAGGAATTTGTCTTGGTGCAAATGCTGTACATAAAAAGAAAAGATACATTCGTCAAGAATCCTAGTTTAGTTTAGCATTTGGGAAAAAAACCGTCCTTGGGTCTAGTTGTTCTGGTGTGCAGGGCTCTATAGCATCGTTTTGAGGGTAGGAGTTGAAACAGTTTGTGTCCGGGATGTGAGGAGTCTGTAGATATTTTCCCAGCCTTCTTTTTGACTCAGGGTGCAGGATGCAGGTCCTCCGTGGAAGGCAGGTGTGTAGCCATTGTTTTTTTCTGCAGTCCTAATTCCTTAGTTCTAGAGGTGCAGATGACAGACTCAGTCCTTCCTCTGTAGAACTGGATCAGCAGCTCCTTGGGCAGTTTGAAGCTCTTTTGAGTTGGCCGAGAAAGAACCTTCTTCCTTGGGCTTCCTTGATGAGGTTTTTGATGTTAGGTGTCCATCTTTAGGTCTCGTGATACGATAGAACCCAGAAATTGGAAGGTCTCCACTGTTGACATTAGCATGAGAGGGTTTCTCCTAAAGTCTACCACCGTTTCTAGGGGTTTGAGTGTGTCCAGTCCCAGATTGTTCCAGTCACACCACGAGGCAAGTTGTGCACAACCTCCCGTCCGCATGTGGATTCATCGTCTCGAATGAGACACAATCACTGTTGTGTTAACAGATGTGTTACTTGAGATTCAGTCATTGGTGTAGAGGGAGAAGAAAAGTGGAGAAAGCACACAGCCTTGGGTGTGTGTGTGTGTTGTTGTGCCAATTGTACAGGTATCGGGTGTGAATTCTGCCTAGCTTCACCTGCTGCTTCCTGACTGTTAATCATGTGTCAGGCAACCTTGACTAACATAAGGAAGCTCTTGAGATGTCATCGATGTTGGCTTCTCTCGTCCATCTAATGATCTGGGAAGACCAGAATGGAGAGAGAGAGAGAGTGGAGATCACCCTTTGGCCAAATCCATCCATCTGAGATGCTACTGAAGGACTATCGGTTGGGAACTTGGTTGCCCAACAGTTTAAGAAGTCATCTGGCCTCTTGTGTTGCTCAACATTGGTTAGGAAGGCATCATGAAATTTGAGGAAGAACAGTCGGGACGAAACCCTAGAGAAGGGGGCCTGAAACTCATAGGTCAGTTCATATGTTTAAGGATAAACCTAGTTTCCATTTGATCCCAACGGGATTCAACACCATGAGGATGTCTCCCCAGGAGATGTTTCCAGAAATGGAATGCTTCTCCTAGGAAGATGTCCTGTTTTGGCCTCTTCTACTGTCTATCGCAAGGGTCTTCCAACTTGGCACGTTTAAGACTGGTGGACTTCCAACTCCCAGAATTCCTGAGCTGACATGACTATGGGGAGGAATTCTGGGAGTTGGAAGTCCACAAAAGTCTTAAAGTTGTCAAGTTTGAAGACCCTTGATCTATCCTATCTATCTATCTATCTATCTATCTATCTATCTATCTATCTATCTATCTATGCATCTATCATCTATCTACCTATCTATCCCTGTCTCTCTCTCATCTGCAACCCTCCATCCCTCCAATATATCTAATTCTCTCTCTCTCTCTCTCCCACCTACCTACCTACCATTGGTCTGTCTATATCTATCTATCTATCTATCTATCTATCTATCTATCTATCTATCTATCTATCTATCTATCTATCTATCTCCCATCTCCCATCTATCAATCTCTCTCTCACTCTAATCTATCCACCTCTATCTACCTACCTTCTATCTGTCTGTCTGTCTATCTATCTATCTATCTATCTATCTATCTATCTATCTATCTATCTATCATCCATCTCCCATCTATCAATCTCTCTCTATCCATCTATCCACCCATCCTGAACTATCAATCTCTCACACTCTCTTTATCTAATCTATCCACCTCTACCTACCTCTGTCTGTCTGTCTGTGTTTCTGTCTGTCTGTCTGTCATCTATCTATCTATCTATCTATCTATCTATCTATCTATCTATCTATCTGTCTATCGATCAATCATCTATCTATCTATCTATCTATCTATCTATCTATCTATCTATCTATCTATCTATCTATGCATCTATGCATCTATCTATCTATCTATCTATCTATCTATCTATCTATCTATCTATCTATCTACCTATCTACCTTCTATCTGTCTGTCTATGTATCTATGTATCTATGTATCTATCTATCTATCTATCTATCTATCTATCTATCCATCTATCTATCATCCATCTCCCATCTATCAATCTCTCTCTATCCATCTATCCACCCATCCTGAACTATCAATCTCTCACACTCTCTTTATCTAATCTATCCACCTCTACCTACCTCTGTCTGTCTGTCTGTCTATCTATCTATCTGTCTGTCTGTCTATCGATCAATCATCTATCTATCTATCTATGCATCTATCATCTATCTATCTATCTAATCTATCCACCTCTATCTACCTACCTTCTATCTGTCTGTCTGTCTATCTATCTATCTATCTATCTATCTATCTATCTATCTATCTATCTATCAATCATCCATCTCCCATCTATCAATCTTTCTCTATCCATCTATCCACCCATCCTGAACTATCAATCTCTCACACTCTCTTTATCTAATCTATCCACCTCTACCTACCTCTGTCTGTCTGTCTGTCTGTCTATCTATCTATCTATCTATCTATCTGTCTATCGATCAATCATGTATCTATCTATCTATGCATCTATCATCTATCTATCTATCTATCTATCTACCTACCTTCTATCTGTCTATCTATCTATCTATCTATCTATCTATCTATCTATCTATCTATCATCCATCTCCCATCTATCAATCTTTCTCTATCCATCTATCCACCCATCCTGAACTATCAATCTCTCACACTCTCTTACTCTATCTATCCATCTCTACTTACCTCTCTCTCCCTCTCTCTCTCTCTCCCATCTCCCATCTATCAATCTCTCTCTCACTCTATCTAATCTATCCACCTCTATCTACCTACCTTCTATCTGTCTGTCTGTCTATCTATCTATCTATCTATCTATCATCCATCTCCCATCTATCAATCTCTCTCTCACTCTATCTAATCTATCCACCTCTATCTACCTACCTTCTATCTGTCTGTCTGTCTGTCTGTCTATCTATCTATCTATCTATCTATCTATCTATCTATCTATCTATCATCCATCTCCCATCTATCAATCTCTCTCTATCCATCTATCCACCCATCCTGAACTATCAATCTCTCACACTCTCTTTATCTAATCTATCCACCTCTACCTACCTCTGTCTGTCTGTCTGTCTGTCTGTCTATCTATCTATCTATCTATCTATCTATCTATCTATCTATCTATCTATCTATCTATCTATCTATCTATCTATCTATCTTGTCTGTCTGTCTGTCTGTCTGTCTGTCTGTCTATCTATCTATCTATCTATCTATCTATCTATCTATCTATCATCCATCTCCCATCTATCAATCTCTCTCTCTCTCTCACTCTATCTAATCTATCCACCTCTATTTACTGTGTTTCTCATAAAATAAGGCCGGGTCTTTTTTTTTTTTTTTGAGCCCTGAAAAAATGGCTAGGGCGTCTTTTCGAGAGTTGACTTAATTTCCTCCCCACACGAACCCCAACCTAGAGTGCCCCATGCGCAGTCGCCTCTCCACAAGGCCAGCTCTATCGGCCGATGGAAGCTCCCGAAGGCAGAGTCACCAGCTGCTTCTATCAGCTGGTAGAAGCAGCTTCGTGGAGAGTTGAGTGCGCATGGGCCGCTGTAGGTGGGGGGCACGTGGGGAGAAATCTATCAGCCAGTAGAAGCAGCCTCGGGGCGAGTGCCCACACGCACTCCCCTCGCCACGAAGCCGTTTCTATTGGCCAGTAAGCTCCCCAAAGGCAGAGTCACCAGCTGCTGCCTATCGGCTGGTAGAGCGGGTTCGTGGCGGGGGCGTGCGTGGAGCACTCGCCCTGAGGCCGCTTCTACCGGCCGATAGAAGCAGCTGGTGTCTCTGCCTTCGGGAGCTTTCACTGGCCAATAGAAACGGCTTCGTGGCGAGGGGAGTGCGTGTGGGCGTTCGCCCCGAGGCCGCTTCTACCGGCCGATAGAAGCGGCTGGTGACTCTGCCTTTGTGGAGCTTCTATTGGCCGATGTTCTATAGGTAGTAGATTGGGGTATTCTACGTGCAGGGCGCTCCTGTTTTCCCCACCCCGTTCCCCCCATTTCTCTTCACCTCGTGTAGTTTTAACGAACGACGTGAGAAATGGTGGGGAAACGCATGGATTAAGTAGGCCTAAATTTTCGGGGTAGGGTTTAATTTCACCTCATGCTTAGAAATCATGCTGGGCCTTCCTATTGGTTGAGGCCGTATTGTTGGAGAAACAGGGTAACTACTATCTATCTATCTATCTATCTATCTATCTATCTATCTATCTATCATCTATCTATCTATCTATCTATCATCTATCTATCTATCTATCTATGCATCTATTATCTATCTATCTATCTATCTATCATCTATCTATCTATCTATGCATCTATTATCTATCTATCTATCTATCTATCTATCTATCTATCTATCTATCTATCTATCTATGCACCTATTATCTATCTATCTATCTATCTATCTATCATCTATCTATCTATCATCTATCTATCTATCTATCTATCTATCTATCTATCTATCTATCTATCATCCATCTCCCATCTATCAATCTCTTTCTATCCATCTATCCACCCATCCTGAACTATCAATCTCTCACACTCTCTTACTCTATCTATCCATCTCTACCTACCTCTATCTATCTATCTATCTATCTATCTATCTATCTATCTATCTATCTATCTATCATTCATTCATTCATTCATTCATCTCCCATCTATCAATCTCTCTCTATCCATCTATCCACCCATCCTGAACTATCAATCTCTCACACTCTCTTACTCTATCTATCCATCTCTACCTACCTCTATCTATCTATCTATCTATCTATCTATCTATCTATCTATCTATCTATCTTCTATATCAACTATCTATTTATCATCCATCTCCCATCACTCTCTCTCTCTCTATCCATCTATCCATCCCCAACTATCAATCTCTCACTCACTGTCTTTCTAATCTATCCATCTCTACCTACCTACTATCTATCTATCTATCTATCTATCTATCTATCTATCTATCTATCTATCTATCTATCTATCTATCTATCTATGTCTATCTACTATCATCTATCTATCTATCTATCTATCTATCTATCTATCTATCTATCTATCTATCTATCCATCTATCTCTATCTATCTATCTATCTATCTATCTATCTATCTATCTATCTATCCTTCGATCTATGTCTGTCTATCTATCTATCTATCTATCTATCTATCTATCTATCTATCTATCTATCTATCTATCTATCTATCTATCTATCATCTATCTATCTTTCTATAGTTATCTACCTATCATCTTTCTAGCATCTATCTCTATCCATCATGTACACTATCTATCTAATATATCTTATTATCTATCTCAAGGGTCTTCCAACGTGGCAAGTTTAAGACTGGTGGACTTCCAACTGTCCCAGAATTTCTGAGCTAACATGACGGGGGAGGAATTCTTGGAGGTCCACAAGTCTTCAAGCTTGTCAAGTTTGAAGACCTCTGGTCTATTGTCACGTGGGGGCAACTGAAGAAAACACACACACACACACACACACACACACACACATACACATTAATGATCCAACAGAATGAGAAGACAACTGGAACCAGCGATGAGCTGCCTCCCTGAGATGCTTCAGCCCCCCAGATCAGCTCCCTGGTTTTCACAAGGAGAAGAATGTGGAGAGAGTTTGGATTGACTTGGGGATTCCCCTCAAGGCTTGGCTTTTGGAAATGTGCTGGCACATTGGTGGCTGAGAAGAGGAAAGTTTTAGACACCCTATTGTCATGTTGGGAGCGCTTAGCTGGGAGTAAAAAAAGAGTCCGTACAACTTGAACGAGTGAGAACCATTCCTTAAGAGCATAAATGAGTTGGAAGGGTCCTTCGAGGTCATCTAGTCCAGGGTTCGCCAACCTTTGGGACCTCAGGGACCACCAAACTCGTAATTTTAAATCCCAGGGACCACTAACTGGTTCTGTGGGCGTGGCCTAATTTGTGGGTGTATGTTGGTGGTCATGTGACTGGCTGGGCATGGCTTGTATGTAAATATTATAAATATTTTAGCTGAGTCTGTCACATAAAATTGGCTAGCGAGCAAACTCACAAAATTACCTCACAACACACCATACAGGTAAATATTGAATTTTTTTATTAAAAAAGAGCAACTGTTACTCCAAACGAGGCAGATTGAGTTGCTCACAGAATCACAGATTCATTCAGAGATCTCTCTGCCATCGACTAGCTCAGTCTGTCACATAAAATTTGCTTGCAAGCAAACTCACAAAATCAACTCACAACACACCATGCATGTAAATATTGAATTTTTTATTTTAAAAAAAGCAATTTTTACCCCAAAGCAGGCGGATTGAGTTGCTCGCAGAACCATTCAGTGATCTATCTATCTGCCATCGGCTAGCTCAGTCTCTCAAATTTGCTTGCTGTGAGTCTGCACGGAATAATAGAACCTTCAGTCCTAAGGGAGGTTCGGCTCTGCTTAAAAGCAGAGCGGAAGATCGAAAGACTAGCTAGAAAGCAAGAAATCCAACCGTTTCCTGCTTCCTAGCTAATCTAAATCTCTCGGCACAGCAGAACAGCTGATGGTCGCAAAAAGGAAAAATAGCAATTTAGCAGGCAAATTTGCCGGATTAGGAGTGATTGGGCAGAGAGGGTTCCCGCGGGCTAGGTGGGCGGCACAGCCCTTGTGTTTCTGCACAGCCTGGGTTAATTGCTTTGGGGGGGGGGTTGCTCTGGGGGGTGAGATTTCTCTGCGGCCCATCAAAATTTTCTCGCGGCCCACTGGTTGGTGACTACTTCCCCAGGGCAGAGAGATTGCAGAGGAAGGAATTGAAAGAGAGTTAACCGTGCCACGATACACATCTCAAAAGGAATGGATTCACGCCAGGGAATTCTGGGAGTTGAAATCCATGCACCTTGCACATCGATAAGGTTGTTTGGTGCACGAGGAATTCTGGGAATTGAATTTTGATATTGAACATAGAAGACGGTGGGTGAGGATGTATTGAGACACGGGTGTGTAATCTGCTTGTGGCGGTCGGAGAAGCAAAGCAGGCCAGCCCATCAATAGAATTTGATTGAAACTATTAGCGCATTCAATTCGTTGTGTACAATTAAGACTGTCACTCGCTGCCCCTCATCGTGAATATGGTTGGCTAAGGAAGATAGGGAGATAGGTCAGCCCTTTTGGGAGGTCCTGCCCCATGGGAATTGCCAAGGTCATCCTTCAAGCTTAATTGACCAGGAAGCGTTATGCTGGAAGGGGCTTTTAGTGTAACCCCCCACCCACCCCTCAACTCAAGGCAGGAATCGTTAAGCGAAAGTGATAGAAGAGATAGAAAGAAAGTGATAGAAAGTCCATTTTAACTGCGAACAGCCGTTGGAAGAAGGAAGGACGAAGAGGGAGGGAGGATGGAAGAGAAAGGATAGGATGGAAGAAGGGAGGAGAAGAAGGAAGAGAGGAAGGAAGGAAGGAAGGAAAAGGAAGGAGGGAGGGAGGGTGGAAGAGAAAGGATAGGATGGAAGAAGGGAGGAGAAGGAAGGAAGAGAGGAAGGAGGGAAGGAAAAGGAAGGAGGGAGGGAGGGTGGAAGAGAAAGGATGGGATGGAGGGAGGGAGGAAAGAAGGAGGGAGGGAGAAAGGAAGGAGAAGGAAGGAAGGAAGGAAGGAAGGATGAAGGGGAGGGAGGGAAAGCGGGAGGGAGCGAGGAGGAAGAATGGAAGAGAAAGGATGGGATGGAGGAAGGAAGGAAGGAAAGAAGAAGAAGGGATGGGGAAGGAAGGAAGGAAGAGAGGGAGGAAGGAAGGAGGAAGAGGGAGGGAGAGGGAGCAATGGAAAGGATGGAAAAGGATGGGATAGAGGAAGGAAGGAAGGAAGGAAGGAGAGGAAGGAAGGAAGGAATATACAACGACCTTCTCCTGAGACAGCTGTGCATCAAGCGTGCCCTCCTGCAGATGCCGGGGGGCTGTCCTTTCCTCGCCCCCTCCTCGCTCCTTCCCCTCAGGAAAGACAAGGGGAGGGGCTGAATGGAAACTGCTAATTAAGACCTCCTTGCGCGCCTAATTAACGCTTCCCCCTTGCACCGCATTAATTAGGCTCTGGGTTGCCATGGAAATGGGATGTGACCTAGAAACAGGAAGCAGGGGTTTGGTGTGGGGGGAAGGGGGGCATTGGGTTGGTGGTGGGGTTGGGTTGTTTTTTTTCCTCTCCCCACCCCCACCCCCAAAAAAACAATAGAGGTGGGCTTGCAGTTTGCAAGGAGGTTGACCCCCTTGCCCGAATTCCCGGAGCCAGTTTTACAAAGCGAAAAACAGGAGAACATCATCCCATCTCGTCATTCCCCCCCGTAACTCTTTCTGCCCCCTTCCCCCCTTCCACTGGCCCCCTTCTTCACGTTGGGTTGCCCCCTCCCCAAATAAACCCCACCCGGTGGGAAACCCTGGGTCTTCTTGATCACCTGGGTTGTCCGCTTCATCGTCCTTGCCGTCATTCTCTCTCTCTCTCTCCCCTCCCCGGTACCTTCTGCCCCAGCCCTTCCTCCGCCTCCTGCCAACCCCTCCACCACACACACACCCCTTCTCCTGCTAGACCACCCTGGCCTCCTCAGGAAACGGTGGTGGTCCTAGGGTCTCCTCCTCCTCCTCCTCCTCCGTGCCTCTTCGTTGGGCGGAAGGCTTCCTTGGTCACCCTCTTGCGGACGTTTCCATGCCCCAAAACTAGGGTTCACCTGTCGTCGTCCGTGGCGCGGCAACGCCGCTTGGTTGGTTGGGTCGAGGCGTTGGAGATGGCCTTGGTCAGGAGAAGGCTGTCCCGCCGGCTCCGCACCAACCTCGCGGCCTGAGCGTCTTTGGCTCGGAGGACCCTTGTCCCCCTCGATGGAGCGCTCCTCCGGGTCCCAAACCCAGAGTGACCCTTGGCGCCAAGGGACTCTCCGGAAGACTAAATGGCCACCTCCGGCCTCTTGAGGGCCTTCAGACATTGTGGGGTTGTAGGATTGGGGGATACGGGTGGTCAAAGGATGGACTTGCGCTCTCTCTCTCTCTTTCTCTCTCTCAATTCTCATGCTGGTGATTTTTTCTCGCCCCCCCCGTCCCCCCGACAGATATCCGAGACAGTGGGAAAAAACCGGTCATGCTCTTCATCCATGGTGGATCGTACATGGAAGGCACCGGAAACATGTTTGACGGCAGTGTGCTGGCTGCGTATGGAAATGTGATTGTTGTCACCCTGAACTACCGGCTCGGCGTGCTGGGTATGGGGGGCGGGGGGGAAGGAGGGGGTGTCCCAGGCTAGGCCTCTGCCTTGGGGAGAGGGGAGGTGACCCCCTTCCTTTCCCATAAGTCAGGGCCTCTTCCAAACTAGGCCCCCCCTTTAAAAAAAAAAAAAAAGACTTCAGGACTTCAACTCCCAGAATCCCCCCTGGCCAGCGACGCAGCTCCTTTAAGACTTTTTGAATTTTAACTTTCTTTCGGAATAAAATATATTAAAAAGAAAAAAAAAAAAGCGTGTTTAAGAAATAGACTAGAATTCCCAGAATTCCTCAGCCAGCAAACGCGGCCCCTTTTTAAGAATTGCGTTTTTGCATTTTAACTTTCTTTCGGAATAATATATATATATAAAAACACTTTTTTTTTTCCATTCTGGGAATTAAACGATAGACTTGTGGGTGTCAATTCCCAGAATTCCTCAGCCACCAAACGCGGCCCATTTAAGAATTGCATTTTGCATTTTAACTTTCCTTTGGAATTTTGTGTGTGTGTGTGTGTTTACTGGAAATTGAAGTCTACAAGTCTATTTTTAAACAAAAGTTGGAAGGGACCTTGTAGGTCATCTAGTCCAACACACCCCCCCTCAAATATTGGAAGGCTGCTCTCCTATCTCCCCTGGTCCTTTTGTTCCTTAAAATCAGATGAAAGTCAGAGGAGCAGAGTTGGAAGGGACCTTGGAGGTCATCTAGTCCAACCCCCGCCCTCAAATATTGGAAAGCTGCTCTCCTGTCTCCCCTGGTCCTTTTGTTCATTAAAATCATATTAAAGTCAGATTAACAGAGTTGGAAGGGACCTTGTAGGCCATCTAGTCCAACCCCCCTGCCCTCAAATATTGGAAGGCTGCTCTCCTGTCTCCCCTGGTCCTTCTCTTCCCTAGACCAGCCAGGCCCAGTTCCTGCAACCGTTCATTGTATGTTTTAGCCTCCAGTCCCCTCATCATCCTGGTTGCTCTTCTCTGCCCTTTTTCTAGAGTCTCAACATCCTTTTTATAATGTGGTGACCAAAACTGGATGCAGGACTCTAGGTGTGGCCTTACTCAGGCTTTATAGAGGGGTATTAGTCCCTCCCTTGATCTGGATTATATCCCTCTGTTAATGCAATTTAGCATTGGCTTTTTTGGCTGCACACGGCTGGCTCCTCTTTAGCTGGTTGTCCACTAAGACTCCCAAGATCCCTCTCACAGTTCCTGCTATTGAGCCTGGTTTCACCTGTAGGTCTATATGGGTCCTTTGGGTTTTTTTTTGCCTAAGTACACATATAGACCGGGTGAGAAACACGGACTTAAGGGCTGTGGGATGTAAAGGGTGGCTTTTTTGGGATAGCCCAATTCCTATCCTGCAGCGTCGTTGTGCAATAAAACCCACAATCCCTAATTTTCAATTCTTTTTTTCCCACCTGGTCCTGTGTGGACAATCTCATGCTTTCGTTGTTCTCCTAACCAATGCACACACACACACACACACACACACACACACACACACACACACACACACACACAAAATCTGGAACGGCGTATTATTAAAAACATTGCATTTTGCCCTGAAGTCTGTTCGTGCAACCCTTTGCTGTTGAGGATTGGCCCTGTAAGTACAACAAAACTGCCAAGTTGGATGATTTCTGGTTTTGGAGGCCGAATGATGCCGGCTTGGGTGTAAGGGCTGCGACCTTAAAACAAATGGGCACCATCCATTGCACTGGCGTGGGGTGTGGCTCCTCTCCTCTTCCTCTTCCTCTTCTCCTCCTCCCTTTTCGCCTCCCCCTCTGGGCGTGAAATTTTTACCCAGGCGCAACAGAAATTAATATTTCATTCAGAAAGTGTTGAATAATGAACGGCCTGGGCCTCGTAATCTCCAGCAAAAGAGCCCCGGGACAGAGGGCGGATGATGGATTTTGGAAGGCAGTGCAAATGTTAAGCCCAGGCAAGAAAGGAAGGAAGGGGAGAGAGAGAGAGAGAGAGAGAAAGAAAGAAAGAGAAAGAGAAAGAAAGAAAGAAAGAAAAAAAAAGAGAAAGAAAGAAAAAGAAAGAAAAGAGAAAGAAAGAAAGAGGAGAAGAAAGAAAAAGGAAAAGAAATATAAAAAGATGTTTCCCATCGATCGCTGTTCTTCGACTCCTTTCGTTTAAAATGAGACGCGAAGGCCATTTCCGCCATTTTTTTAAAGACTTGTAGGACTTCAACTCCCAGAATGCCCCAAGTCAGGTATGACAATTAAAATGGGAAATGGACATTGCTGGCTTGGGACACATTCTGGGAGTTGAAATCCACAAGTCTTTAAAAGTGGCCACGTTTGGAGTAATCCAAGTATATTACACCAGCCACCTTCCCACCATCTATTTTTTTAAAAAATTGCCCAGTCCCCCAAAAATGCAATATAAGGTTGACGACCCACAATCCTTCTTGTCCTGCCCATTGCTAAATTCCGGTAAACCCTTGCTGGCTAGGGAATTCTGGGAGTTGGAGTCCACAAGTTTGGGACAGCCTTGCTCTAAGCAGTGTTTCTCACCCTTGGCCCACTCTCAAGGCGGGTGGACTTCAACTCCCAGAATTCCCCAGCTGGCAGACCCAGCGTCCACTTAATTTTCATTTCATTTAAGCCCATCTTTGACCTGCTTATTAATGTAGCTTTTCATTGGTTAGTTTTCCGCTTTGCTGAAATCAAGGTATATTACGGCGGCCACATTTCCACCATCTATAGGTCCATGATGGCGAACCTAAGGTAAACTTACCTCACTGCGCGTGTCTGTACCTCCCAGCTGATTTTCGGCCCTTTTCGGCCTCCCAGAGGCTCAAGGGAAGCCTCTGCAGCCTTTGGTGGCCAAAAAACGGACCCGTTTCGTCACTTTGTGTATTTCCGAAAATAGTGATGAAACGGGCCCCTTTTTGGCCACCAAAGGCTGCAGAGGCTTCCCTTGAGCCTCTGGGAGGCCGAAAATCAGCCAGGCGGCACGCGCATAGGCAGTGCGAGTAAGGGGGTGGCAGGAGGGATCGAGCGCGCATGCGCAGGGGGTGTGGAGGCCGCCACCCTGCGCACGTTGCCTTCTGGGTGCTGGCATGCGAGCAAGCGCATGCACAATTTTCGGCACAGGAGCCCAAAATGGCCAGCCACCACTGATACCGGTAGTCGAGCCATATTTCTTCTCGTTTGGCCCTGGTAATCCCTTGCTGGCTGGGGAATTCTGGGAGTTGGAGTCCACTCAATTGAAAGTAGCCAAGGTTGAGATACGCCTGCTGTGAATCCAGATCAAGAGCGACCGATGCTCACAGATGCTCGGGGTGTTGGTGGGAACTCTATAGAACCGGTTGTTACGATTCTGCGCAGTTCAGAGAACCGGCAAATCGCGGCCCTGGCTGGCCCCGCCCCTCCAAGTCAGTTCTTATTGCGCATGGGTGACGTCGCACACATACCCGACATCGCTGACTGCACTGTCTCCCCATCACCACCCCCGGTCACTTGGTAAGGACGTTGTTTTTTTTACCCCTCCCGATGATCAGCTGTGCTGGAATCCCCCTGGCTGTCCAGGAGGAAGGAAGGAAGGAAGGAAGGAAGGAAGGAAGGAAGGAAGGAAGGAAAAGGAAGAAGGAAGGAAGGAAGGAAGGAAGGAAAAGGAAGAAGGAAGGAAGAGAAGGAGGAAGGGAGGAGAGGAGGAGCAAGGAAGAGAAAGGAAGAGAAGGAAGGAAGGAAGAGAAGGAGGAAGGAAGAGGAGGAAGGAAGGAGGAGGAAAGTAGGAAGGAGAAGAGGAAGGAAGGAGAGGAGGAGCAAGGAAGGAAGAGAGGAGGAAGGAAGGAAGAGGAGGAAGGAAGGAGAGAAGGAGGAAGCGAGGAGAGGAGGAGCAAGGAAGGAAGAGGAGGAAGGATAGAGAGGAAGAAGGAAGGAGGAGGAAAGTAGGAAGGAGAGGAGAGGAGGATCAAGGAAGGAAGAGAAGGAAGGATGGAGAGAGGAAGAAGGAAGGAAGGAAGGAGGAGGAAGGAAGAGGAAAGCAGGAAGAGAAGGGGGAAGGGAGGAGAGGAGGAGCAAGGAAGGAAGGAAGAGAAGGAGGAGGAAAGAAGAGGAGGAAGGAAGGAAGAGAAGGAGGATGGAAGGAGAGGAGGAGCAAGGAAGGAAGGAAGAGAAGGAGGAAGGAAGGAAGGAGAGGAGGAAGGAAGGAGAGGAGAGGAAGAGGAAGGAGAGGAAGGAAGACAAGGAGGAAGGAAGAGGAGGAGCAAGGAAGGAAGAGGAGGAAGGAAGGAGAGGAGGAGCAAGGAAGGAAGGAAGAGAAGGAGGAAGGAAGGAAGAAGAAGGAAGAGGAGGAAGGAAGAGAAGGAGGATGGAAGGAAGGAAGGAAGAGGAGGAAGAAAGTAGGAAGAAGAGGAGGAAGGAAGAAAGGAGAGGAGAGGAGGAAGGTAGGAAGGAGAGGAGGAAGGAAGAAGAGGAAGGAGGAAAGAAGGAAGGAAGGAAGGAAGGAAGGAAGGAAGAGGATGATCAGCTGTTCCAACGATCAGCTGTCCCGGGATCCCCTCCCCGTCCTATTACTTCACCGAGGAGGCTTCCCTGAGGCCAAAAAAAGGGGGGAGTGTTATGCTGCGAAGAAGAAGAAGTCCCTCCCACCCAGTCACATGGCCAGGCCCACTTGGCCACACCCCCAGAGCCAGTGGTATAAAAAAAAGCGTTGAACCCCCACCCCTGGTGGCCCCATTGTACCCCAATCCTCCTCCCCGGTTTTCTGACTTCTCCTTTGTCCTTGCGGCAGGGTTCATGAGCACCGGGGACCACTCGACCAAGGGCAACTACGGCCTCCTCGACCAGATCCAGGCCTTGAGGTGGCTGAACGAGAACATCGGCCACTTCGGGGGCGATCCGGAACGCATCACCATCTTTGGATCCGGCGCCGGGGCCTCCTGCGTCAACCTGCTCATCCTCTCCCATCACTCGGAAGGTAGGGCTGCGCCAGCCGTGGATAACGGGGGTAGGTGGCCGGTAGCGGCGGCGAGGGTGATGTTGTCCTGGTAGCATCCGGTGCCCGAAACAAAACAAAACCGGAAATCGGGGTTCTTCAAACGAGTCCTTTGGCTTAGAACCACAAAGGGAGTCCGTGGTTAAGCGAGACAGCGGCTAAATTGAGTTTGGCCCCGTTTTACGACCTCCCTTGTTCTGACCTCGGCTTATCCAGCAAAGTCCCCGGCCAACAGTCTTTCAAGGGTGAATTGCAACCACAGACCTTTATCAGGCTTGGAGAGTTGCTAGGCCGACAGCTTCCAAACGCCATGCTGTAGCAGCAATGATTTGGAAAGAAGTGAGGAACAGATGTTCACCCGAATGGATTGGATGAATTGTCTCTTGCAAATCCCACTCGCATTTCACTCCTCTTTATTCCCTCTGGGAGGGGCCATTCACCATCCACCTGTGGCTTTACTCCCGAGTTGACCCTTGTTCCTTAATTGGTTTCCTTCTCCTGGCAGCTCTGCACATGAGCACACTGGGAACAGGCTCCAGCTGTTCTTCTTCCCCACTGATCTCCGACTCCGAAGGCAGCTGATAAGTGTCAGATGCCCCTGGCCCTATCTCTGCCTCTTGTTCCTCAGCTGTTCCCTTCTTCCGGCAGCTCTGTGCATGCGCACACTGGAACAGGCTCCAGCTGTTCTTTGGCCTCACTGATGTCTGACTCTAAAGGCAGCTGATAACTGTCGGACATCCCTGGCCCCATCTCTGCCTCTTGTTCCTCAGATGTTCCCTTCTTCCGGCAGCTCTGCGCATGAGCACACTGGGAACAGGCTCCAGCTGTTCTTCTTCCCCACTGATCTCTGACTACGAAGGCAGGTGATAACTGTTGGACGTCCATGGCCCCATCTCTGCCTGTATAAACTCATTCTGTGCTACCAAACCAACAAACTATGGTTTACTAACAGTCAAGGCAGATTAGTGGCACATAAGCGTTAACAGAATTCAAGGAGGCCTGGCCTTAGATCGTGGTGGGTGCAAAGAGACTCCAAAACTTTTTCACGTTGCCGAAATCCAAGTTATATTATGTCGACTACATTCCCACCATCTATTAAAAAAAAAATTATGCGATAAATATAGTTTAGCCATATTTCTTCTTGTCCTACCTACCCATGCTAACCCTAACCCTACCTGAATGGATCTGGAACAGCAGGGGTCACCAACCTTTGGGACCTCAGGGACCACCAAACTCATAATTTTAAATCCCAGGGACCACTAACTGGTTCTGTGGGCATGGCCTAATTTGTGGGTGTGGCTTGGTGGTCATGTGACTGGCTGGGCATGGCTTGTATGTGAATATTATAAACATTTATATAAATATTGATTTTTTAATTAAAAAAGAGCAACTTTTACCCAAAATCAGGCAAAGCAGGCAGATTGAGTTGCTCACAGAATCATTCAGTGATCTATCTATCTGCCATCAGCTAGCTCAGTCTCTCAAATTTGCTTGCATGAGTCTGCTCTGAATAATAGAACCTTCAGTCCTAAGGGAGGTTCGGCTCTGCTTAAAAGCAGAGCCGAAGAGCTAAAGACTAGCTAGTAAGCAAGAAATCCAACCGTTTCCTGCTTCCTAGCTAATCTAAATCTCCGGCACAGCAGAACAGCTGATGGTCGGAAAAAGGAAAAACAGCAATTTAACAGACAAGTTTGCCGGGTAAGGAGAGAGTAGGCGGGGAGGGTTCCCGCGGGCCATGTGGACTGAGCAGCCTTGTGTTTCTGTGCCGCCTGGATTAATTGCTTTGGCGGGTGAGATTTCTCTGCGGACCACTGGTTGGTGACCGCCGAGGTAGTGGTAGTATTCAGCCGGTTCGCACCAGATTGGGTGAACCGGTAGGAAGGATTTGGTATGGGTCGCCGAACCGGTAATAAGTTCTGGCTGGCCACGTCCCCCAACCCGGTTGCCCAGTCGCCACTGGCTCGCTTGCCCCGCCCGCCCGATGCTCGTCCCTTAAGGTTATTTCTTCATTTTTTTCCCGTCCTGACAATCGGCTGTTCATATGATCGGGCGCGGTGGTGCGAGCCTGTAATCCAGCTACTCCGGAGGCTGAGGCTGGCAGATCGCTTGAGCTCAGGAGTTCTGAGCTGCAGTGGGCTATGCCGATCGGGTGTCTGCACTAACGTCAGCATCAATATGGTGATCCCCGGGGATCCAAGGTCCACCAGGTTGCCTAAGGAGGGGTATCTTGTCCCAAGCAATATTTATCTTCCAAAATGTTGGGATAAGGAGCTAAACACCCCAAAGGCTTCCCTACAAAGTTAATTTCATTGGATTATATCAGGCATCCTCCAGGTATAACTCACAGTTATGCTGAGATTCATCTAATGTCCAATCTTTTGCATTGTCATAGTGTGAAAATAGGGTTATCTTCATCCCATAACGATATAGCAAGGGAAAACTCCAGCATGATGTTTGGGGTCCGGGTAAGAATGACCAAAACTCCCCCGAACCCAACCAGAGGTCAATTCAGTTACCAGTCAGGAGTACAGATGTGACCATATGACATGAACTACATTTCCCATGAGGCATTCCCTTAAGGGGATAGCTCTCAAACTAATTATATACTGTCTAACCAGCACAAGGGATGAAACGGCCCAGGTCGGAGACGGAGCAGGTCAGCTGTGCCAGGATTCCTCTTGCTGAGGCCCAGAAAGGCAAAAAATGGAAGGAGGGGCTCAGGGCCCCCTCCTCCAATTTTTGCCTTTCTGAGTCCCGGAGGAGCCCTCTGGGAGCAAACACTCCCCCTCCAAAGGCTCCTGCAAAAAAGAAAGAAAAAAGCCATGCCCACCAAGCCACGCCCACAGAACTGATAGTAAAAAAATTTGGGGGGGGGAAATCCCACCACTGATCCGGTGGTTTGTAGGGACATGAACTGGGGGTCGACTCGTAAAACTGTCCCGTGCCTTTTTTTCCCCGAGTTGCTCTAATCAAAGGGAGAAGGGGGCGGAATGTGTAGGAGCGGTACGGCCATTAAAACCAGAAGTACATTCCACACTTCTCTTACAAAGATTGTAGCCCTGGCTACCGGATCTTCTGCCCCAGGAAAATCCTTCGTTGGAGAATGTGATTGATGACACACCCTGGAGAGAGTGGGGGTGGGGAACAGGGTCACAGGGGACAGCAAACGACGTGTGAGAGAGTGGGCTACCTACAGGTCTGTGCCGACTTGTTGCTCCTCATCAATCTTTTGGGTTCTTCTGAACTTTGGTTCGAAGCTCACAGTTTAATTCGGGCAATCGGCGGAACCCCGACACTAGGTTTGTCCACCTTGAGATGAGAGGAAGGGATTTACAAAAAAGAACGAAAGTGAAAGGCATAAAAAGAGACAGATGACGCCTAATCCGTTCATCCGTCCATCTACAGGCAATCCTTGATTTACAACATTTCCATTTCGTGACCGCTCAAAGTTACAACGGCTCTGAAAAAAAAGGCCTTAGGACCAGTTTTCACACTTAACGACCCCTGCTGCATCCCCGTAGTCAAGTCATCAAAATTCTGACTCCTATTTATGATGGGCGCTGTCTTCCGGGGGAGGGGGGTCACATCATCTTCTTTGGCGACCGTCCGACGAGGCAAGTCAATGGCCAGATTCAGGTCTCCAACGCCTCACTTAGCAGCTGGGACAAGAAAGGTCATAAAATGGGGCAAAACTCATTTTTAACACCTGTCTCGCTTTGTGACATAATTTTTTGGAGGGTGAGTCTACCTGTATTTATCACATTTAAGGACCGCCCACCTGTTGTGGTTTGACGGCAGCGGAGCAGGATAATAGGGAAGAATGTGGACCAGTCCGGGAGTCTGGAGAGGACTTGGACGAGGGTCCTGCATCTGATGCAGAGATGGGGCCAGGACCATCTGGGAGTGGGGTGCTGCCTCCGGAGTCTGGCAGCAGCGAGGCTGAGGACCCAAGGGAGCCTGTTCCCAGTGTGCCTGTGCGCAGAGCTGCCAGAAGGCGAGACCAGCTTGAGACAAAAGGGCGACTCGGTTGCTAGGTTGGGAGGTGATTGCCCCTCCCAAGGGATAAAAGTCAGGCCAAGGTGACAAAACCTTTGCAGGAAGCAACGTTCGGATTGAACCTTGAAGCTCTGTGTGGACTTTGTACTTCAGTTGGTTTGTTTTTTACAGTCCATTTGGCACTTTAGTTGTTGGCAGCCATTCAAAGGAGAGAAAGGTGGGTGCTTATCTCGAGGGACTCTTTGGGACTCATTCCTGGCTGGGAATGCTCATAATTCCCAGCGTTGCAATAAAACAAAGAGTTGTTTTAACTGAGCATGTGCTTAATTACGGTCTCGGGAACAACCTTGATCAGAACAACCATCTCCCTCACAGAGGGACTCTGCACATTGCTGTCCTTGACTTACGACGGCCATTTGTTTGAAATGACGTTGGGACTCCTGATTGGGTGGGGGAGGTTTGACCGGAGGACCTCTGTGGTCCCTTCCAAGTATTTTCTTCTCTTCTATTATCCCGCTATTCTTTCTACGATCACCTGTATCCATCCCAACCACCCAGTCCAAGAAAGTCTCCAATGGTATATAGGCTCTCTTGCCATGGGCAGGGGCTGGACTGGAAGATCACCACGATCCCTTCCAGGCCTATTATTCCTTCCAAACCGACGTAAGAGTCGTGGTGGCGCAGTGGTTAGAGCATGGCCTTGCAGGTTCTATACTCTGCCCGCGGCCAGCGGTTCGATTCTGAGCGGCTCAAGGTGGACTCAGCCTTCCATCCTCCTTCCCAAGGTTGGTAAAATGAGGACCCAGATTGTTGGGGGGCAGGAGGCTGACTGTGTAAACTGCTCACAGACGGCTGGAGAGCACCGTGCAGAGCGGTATATAAGTCTTAAGTGCTGTTGCTTGGGAAGGAAGGAAGGAAGGAAGGAAGGAAAGAAGGAAGGAAGGAAGGAAGGAAGGAGAGAAAATGGTGAGGGAGAAAGGAAGGAAGGAAGGAGGGAGGGAAGGAAGGAGAGAAACTGGGGAGGGAGGGAGGTAAGGAAGGAAGGAGAGAAAATGGTGAGGGAGAAAGGAAGGAAGGAAGGAGGGAGGGAAGGAAGGAGAGAAACTGGGGAGGGAGGGAGGTAAGGAAGGAAGGAGAGAAAGTGGGGAGGGAGGAAGAAGGGAGGAAGGAAGGAAGGAGAGAAAGTGGGGAGGGAGGAAGAAGGGAAGAAGGAAGGAAGGAGAGAAAGTGGGGAGGGAGGAAGGTAAGGAAGGTAAGGGAGGAGGGAAAATGGTGAGAAAGGCAGGAAGGGAAGGAGGGAGGAAGGAAGGAACGAAGGAGAGGGCTTAAAATACTGTGAAGCAGTATATAAGTATAAGTGGTGTTGCTTGGGAAGAAAGGAAGGAACGGAAGGAAGGGAAGGAAGGAAGGAAGGAAGCTCTGCCCACTGCCAGCAGTTCTGTCCTGACCGGCTCGGTCTCCCATCCTTTCTTCCGAGATCAGTAAAACGAGGACTCAGATTGTCGCGGGGTGGGGGGGAGACGAGACGCTGACTCCGTAAACCGCTCAGAAAGTGCTGTATACCAGGGGTCGCCCACCTTTTGGACCTCGGGGACCACCCAACTCATCATTTTAAATCCCGCAGACCGGAGACCTTGGGAAAATGCCCCCCCAAAAAGTCTGCAGGGAAATCCCCCACCCCGTTTTCCCCGATCCATCATTCTTTAATTGGGATCGCAAGGATACCGTCTCCAGCTCCGTTCTCAAGGGGAGAGAAAGAGAGAGAGAGAGGAGAGACTTTTGGCTGCTTGCAAGGAAAGCAGCAGAAGCCGCAGAAGTCTTTCTTTCTCCTCTCCCCCAAACTCCACCAGAAATGAGACTTGTCGTGCCGGCGCAGCCTCTTGGAGCAGGAGGCCTTGCAGGGTCCCAAACACTCATTTCTGGCGGAGTTTGGGGGAGAGAAAGAAAGACTTTTGCTGCTTTCCTTGCGTGCAGCCAAAAGCAGAAGAAGAAAGAAGCGGAAAGAAGCAGCCCGGTGGCCAGGCCAGGCGTGTGGAGCGCGTGGGGCAAGTCCCCCCTCCCCTCACTACCTCATGGTGTGCGCAATGCAAGCAACGCAAGCCTTGTGTTCCCGCGGGCCATGTGGGCGGCGCAACCTTGTGTTCTCACGCAGCCTGGATTCGTTGCTTTGATATTTTTCTGCAGACCACCCAAATTTTCTTGTGGGCCACCAGTGGTCCCCAGCCTGCTTCTCTCTGCTCTAACCTCCGAGCCCTGGTAACCGTTGTCCGTTTGGGTTGCTGACCCCTCTTCTCCTTCCCCGTCCCACAGGTTTATTCCAGAAAGCCATTGCTCAGAGCGGCACCGCCATCTCCAGTTGGTCCGTCAACTATCAGCCGCTCAAGTACACCCGTATGTTGGCCTCCAAGGTGGGCTGTGACCACCTGGACACCGGCAGTACAGTGGAATGCCTACGGCGGAAACCTTACCGGGAGCTGGTGGACCAGGACATCCAGCCCGCCCGCTACCACATCGCTTTTGGCCCCGTGGTGGATGGCGACGTGGTCCCCGACGACCCGGAGATCCTGATGCAGCAAGGCGAATTCCTCAACTACGACATCCTGATCGGGGTCAACCAAGGGGAGGGCTTGAAGTTCGTGGAGGACTCCATGGAGAACGAGGACGGCATCTCGGCCAGCTACTTCGACTTCACCATCTCCAACTTCGTGGACAACCTGTACGGGTACCCGGAGGGCAAGGACATCCTGCGGGAGACCATCAAGTTCATGTACACCGACTGGGCCGACCGGGACAACGGCGAGATGCGCCGCAAGACGCTGCTGGCGCTCTTCACCGACCACCAGTGGGTGGCGCCCGCTGTGGCCACGGCCAAGCTCCACGCCGAGTACCAATCGCCTGTCTACTTCTACACCTTCTACCATCACTGCCAGACGGATACGCGGCCCGAGTGGGCCGACGCAGCACATGGGGACGAGATCCCTTACGTCTTCGGCGTGCCCATGATCGGGGCCACGGACCTCTTCCCTTGCAACTTCTCCAAGAACGACGTCATGTTGAGCGCCGTGGTCATGACCTACTGGACCAATTTTGCGAAGACAGGGTGAGCACGACGCCGATGTGGTGGTGGTGGTGGTGGTGATGGTTATTGTTGTCATTTCAGGAGATTCTCAAGTTCTCCAGGTCGTGGTTGTCCCCAAGGTTTCCTTCTCCTCTGAGAAGCTTCTTCGGCTCTGACAGGAGGGTGGCGGGGGAAGGGAAGGGTTCATATTCCTTGCAGACAGCGGGTCATTTGCGTCCTTTTTTTGGAGGGCGGTTGAGGCCACTTGGAAGTTGGAGGGAGGGCGGAGATAAACCTCCAAGTGGCCTCAATGACCCTTTAAAAAGGATGCAAACGACCAGCTTGTCTGCAAGGACTCTAAATCCTGACCTGGATGACTGAGAATCTCCCTAGACATGCGGTACGTATGTATGTATGTGTATATATAGGGTCTCCTGCTTGAGCAGGGGGCTGGTCTAGAAAACCTCCAAGGTCCCTTCCCCTTCTCTGATTCTAAAATTCTTCCTCCCTTCCTTCTTTTTCATTTTCTTTCTTTCTCTTCCTCTTTCCCTTTCTTTCTTCCTTTTTCCATTCTTAATCTTTCTTTCTTTCTTTCTTTCTTTCTTTCTTTCTTTCTTTCTTTCTTTCAGAAATGGTGTAAGGTCTCCTACTTGGGCGGGCAGGGGTTGGACTAGATGACCTACAAAGTCCCTTCCAACTCTTTTATTTTTTCCTTCCTTCCTTCCTTCCTTCCTTCCTTCCTTCCTTCCTTCCTTCCTGCCTTCCTTCCTTCTTCCATCTCTTCCCTTTCTCTTCTTTCTTTCTTTCTCTCTCCCTTTTCTTCCTTCCTTCCTTTCTTTCTCTTTCTTTCATTCTTTTTCTTTCTTTATTTTTTCTTTTTCTTCCTTTCTGTCTCTCCCTCTCTCTCTCTCTCTCTCAAAAGTGCTTTTTTCAGGAGGCAACTGAACTTTCTGGTTTTTGTCTTTCGAAGATGTTTTGCTTCTCATCCCAGAAGCTTCCTCAGCTTCGATTGGAGGGTGATGGGGAAGGGAAGGATTTATACCCCTTGCAGACAGCGGGTCATTTGCACCCTTCTTAGGAGGCCGTTGAGGCCACGTTAGAGGTTTGTCTGTGTCCTCAGGGTCACCTGAGCGTTGCAAACAGGTATGGAGCCTTCTTGGAACCGCTGAAAGGAGCTGCGTTGTGGACTCTACAACCCTTTGCACCACTCGAGTGTCCCTGAGGACACGGACAGACCTCCCAGTGGCCTCCAAGGCTCTCTAAAACAAAGAATGTCCAGTGGCCTCTGGGAAAAGCACTTTGGGAGGAAGGAAGGAAGGAAGGAAGGAAGGAAGGAAGGGAGGGAGGGAGGGAGGGAGGGAGGGAGGGAGGAAAGAAAGAAGGAAGGAAGGAAGGAAGGAAGGAAGGAAGGAAGGAAGGAAGGAAGGAAGGAAGGAGGAGGGAGGAAAGAAAGAAAGAGAAAGAAAGAAAGAAAGAAAGAAAGAAAGAAAGAAAGAAAGAAAGAAAGAAAGAAAGAAAGAAAGAAGGGGGAGGGAGAGGGAGGGAGGAAGGAAAGAAAGAGAAAGAAAGAAAGAAAGAAAGAAAGAAAGAAAGAAAGAAAGAAAGAAAGAAAGAAAGAAAGAAAGAAAGAAAGAAAGAAAGAAGAGGGAGGGAGGGAGGGAGGAAAGAAAGAAAGAAAGAAAGAAAAAGAAAGAAAGAAAGAAAGAAAGAAAGAAAGAAAGAAAGAAAGAAAGAAAGAAAGAAAGAAAAGGGAGGGAGGGAGGGAAGAAAGAAAGAAAGAAAGAAAGAAAGAAAGAAAGAAAGAAAGAAAGAAAGAAAGAAAGAAAGAGAGAGAGGGGGAGGGAGAGGGAGGAAGGAAAGAAAAAGAAAGAAAGAAAGAAAGAAAGAAAGAAAGAAAGAAAGGGAGGATGGGTGGGAGAGGGAGGAAGAAAGAAAGAAAGAAAGAAAAAGAAAGAAAGAAAGAAAGAAGAGGGAGGGAGGGAGGAAAGAAAGAAAGAAAAAGAAAGAAAGAAAGAAAGAAAGAAAGAAAGAAAGAAAGAAAGAAAGGGAGGATGGGTGGGAGAGGGAGGGAAGAAAGAAAGAAAGAAAGAAAAAGAAAGAAAGAAAGAAAGAAGAGGGAGGGAGGGAGGAAAGAAAGAAAGAAAAGAAAGAAAGAAAGAAAGAAAGAAAGAAAGAAAGAAAGAAAGAAAGAAAGAAAGAAAGAAAGAAAGGCAAAAACAGCCTCCTTGGGCTCCGGAGGCGAAAATGGACTTCTGGGAGGCCCATTTTTCATCCTCCCGATGTACTTACCTGGCATCCAAAACAGGTGGTGTGGGGGCTCCGGGCGTGGCAGGGCCAGCCAGGGGTGGCAGTTGCGGTTCGTCTGAACCGATCATGATAAATGATAAAAATTAGCAAATGGTTCCCACAAACCGGAGCAAACCGGTAGCAGCCCACCCTGGTCAGTCATACCAGTAGTAGGGTCAGGAGGCCGCTCAAAGCCAAGGCACATTAAACATCCAAGTTTATTCCCTCCTTGCCCATAGAAGGGGATATTTGATGTTTCATGACCCAACTAGGAACATCATCAGTGCTAGGAGGGAGAGGCGGAGGGGAGGAAAGGAAGGAGGAGAGGGAGGAGGAGGAGGAGGAGGAGGAGGAAGAGGCAAACTGTGAGGTTCTTTGGTGTTCTCCGAGTTGGGTGGTTTCCTTGCAGATGTTTCGTGACCCAACTAGGGAACATCATCAGTGGTAGCAGGGAAGGGGTTCGCGGGGAGGAAGAGGAGGAGGACTGTGGGGTCCTTGGGGGGTGTCTCTGAGTTGGGTGGTTTGACACCCCTGCCCTAAGCCATCCCGGACAAAGGGCTTCCCAGTCTCTTCAGCAAAACCTCCACTTAGCCAGCAGTTCCACCGGTGAATTGTTCTAACGGTTAGGAAATTTTTCCTCCTTAGTCCTAGGTTGCTTCTCTGCCCTTGACGAATTTCCACCCGTTGTTGTTTTTTTCTCTCTCCTCTGCCCGCCCGTCCCCCGCCCCACAGGGACCCCAACCATCCCGTGTGCAGGACACCAAGTTCATCCACACCAAGCCCAACCGCTTCGAGGAGGTGGTGTGGACCAAGTTCAGCACCAAGGACAAGCAGTACCTGCACATTGGTTTGAAACCCCGCGTCCGGGACAACTACCGGGCCAACAAGGTAGCCTTCTGGTTGGAACTGGTTCCACACCTCCACAATCTCCATGAGCCCCCTTACACCTCCACCACCACCCGGGTGGCCCCGTACGCCACCCGTTGGCCCGGCACCCGGCTGGGCCCCAGCACGACGCGCCAGCCCATCGTCACCTTTCCACCAGACGACGATGACGGAGGTCGCCCGCCCCGCTACGTGCCCTTCCCGGGGGACACGCGGGACTACTCCACCGAGCTGAGCGTGACGGTGGCGGTGGGCGCCTCCTTGCTCTTCCTCAACATCCTGGCCTTCGCTGCCCTCTACTACAAGCGGGACAAGCGGCACGAGCTGCGGAGCGGGCGGCGTCTCAGCCCGCAGCGCAGCGCTGCCAACGACTTGGTGCATGGCGGCCAGGAGGAAGAGATCATGTCGCTGCAGATCAAACACTTGGAGCATGACGCGCACGACCTCGAGCCCTTGCGAGCGCATGAAATCCTACGCCCCGCCTGCCCTCCCGACTACACCCTGGCCCTGCGCCGGGCGCCCGATGACGTGCCCCTGATGACGCCCAACACCATCACCATGATTCCCAGCACCATCAGCAGTATGCAGGCCTTGCACCCGTTCAACACTTTCCCCACCGGACACAACAACACCCTCCCGCACCCTCACTCCACCACCCGTGTATAGTCGTTCCTCCGGTGCCCAAAGACCCCCAGTGGGAGGGGCGGGAGGGGGAGGAGACACGGGGCATCCTCTTGCCAACCTGCCTCACTCACCCACCCCCTCCCCAGGGGGGAGGCCCTTCTTCCCGCCCCGTGGCCTGTACTAAGGCCTTTTATATCACACCGTAGGAGGTACGGCAACCGTAAGGAGGGAGGGGAGACCCCGGTGGGGATCGGCAGTCTCTATTGCCCAGATCCGGGAGTGGGGGGCATCGCAGAGCGAGGACGTGGCGTGGCACGAGGATGTAGTACGGCGTGACGACGTGGCGCAGCACGATGGCGTGGCGCGGCACGATGATGTGGCATGCCCTGGAAGTCCACCCCGCGTGGCTCGCCACCATTCCTTCTGAGGAGGAGTCCAAGCATGGAATTACAGGGGGGCACAGAACAGAGGGGCGAGAACGGCGTCCTCCCACTCCCATGTCTGGAAAGCGGGATTTGGAGGCTGTTTGGGTGCTCCGGTGGTTGGGGGGGAGGGTACAAGGGGAGGAGGTGCTGGGGAGTGTGTGTGAGCGTTTGAGAGGCCTTTCTCCCCCCTTGGCAAACGGAGGTACCGCCATTTCCTTGGGGGACCCCCGAGAAGAATCGAGGAGGAGGAAGCAGTTTCGGGCGCTGGGTAAGCTAACTTGAAACAACGGTTAGCAAAATGTAGAGGGAGGAAGGAAGGGAAGGAAGGAGGGAAGAAAAGGAAGGAAAGGAAGGAAGGAAGGAAGGGAAGAAAGAAGGGAAGGAAAGAAAGAAGGGAAGGAAGGAAAAGAAGGAAGGGAAGGAAGGAGGGAAGAAAAGAAAGGGAAGGAAGGGAAGGAAGGAAGGAAGGAAAGAAAGAAGGAAGGAAGGAAAAAAAGGGAAGGAAGGAAAGAAGGAAGGATCTGCCCCCGTTTCCATGACCATCTTCACAGTTGCCTCGATCCACACATCTGGCACCGGATCCCACCAGAGAGCACCGGTTGCTTTCCTCCATCCTGCAGGGGACGTGTGGGTGGTGGTGGGTGGGCTCAACCAAAGTTTCTGCAGTTTTTGAGCAGTGGGTCTCAGCTTTGCAAATGGTCTTGGGGGAAGGGGCCTAGGGTTGCGAGATGGGTGCGTCAGGCGTTCCCGCGCCAACGGTCGGTGCCATTTGCACCAACGGAGCCGTGTCCGCGAGCTCACAATCCTGCCGCTGGCGTGGTGGCCCGGTTCCAGGTCACCAACGGGGCGTGGCCCAAGGACCGGGACCACGATCTGGGAAGTGGGGACCCCCCTGGGGCAGCAAGGGGGTTCTCAATATTTTGGGGGGTGGCATCATTCTCCACGTCGGTCCTGGGTGGGGAGAATGTGGCTTAGGCCACCTGAGACTGTCCCCCACCCCCTCCGTCTAATGGGGAGGGGTCTATCGAGGGCCCCCGGGGCCTGAGAGGAGGAAGGGGAGGGCACCGGTGGGCCTCCCACCAAGTAGGAAAGCGGCTTTCCCCAAGAGAAAGTCTCTCTCCCTCCACCCTGGACTCTATGGTGGACAGCTAGACCCCCCCACTTCCTGTCTGGGCAGGAAGAAGCCCCCAGATGAAATGGGGAGGGGTTTGAGTGCTGGGTGTCTCTCCCTGTCTGTAGCTTCCTTCCTTCCATCCCTCCCTCCATCCTTTTTCTTTCTTCCTTTCATTCTCTCTCTTCCCCCTTTGCATTTCTTCCTTCTTCTTTCACTCTCTTCCTTCCTTTTTCTTTCTTTCTTTCTTCTTTGCTCTCCCTTCCTTCCTCCCTTCCTCTTTTTCTTTCTTTCCTTCCTTCTTCCCATCTTCCTTGCTTTTCTTTTTCTTTCTTTTTCCCTTCCATCCTTCCTTCTCTGACGCTTTCTCTTCCCTCCCCTTCTTTTTCTTTATTTCTTTCCCTACCTCCTTTCTTTTTCCTTCCTTACTTCTTTCCATCCTCCCTTTCTTTTTCTTTCTTTCCTTTCTTTCCCTTCCCTCCTTCCTTCCTTTTTCTTTCCTTCCCTCCTTCCGTCTTTTTCTTTCTTTTTCCCTTCCATCCTTCCTTCTCTGACACTTCCTTTCCTTCCTCCCTTCCCCTCCCTTTCTTTTTCTTTCTTTTTCTCCCTCCCTCCTTTTTCCTTCCTCTCATGCCCCGTCTTTCTTTTTCTTCCTTCCTTTCTTTCATCCTTCCTTCCCTCCCTGTCACTTTCTTTTCCCTCCTTCCTTTTTCTTCCTCCCTCCCTTCCTTTTTTTTCTTTCTCTCCTCCTTTTCTTTCTTTCTCTCCTCCCTCCTTTCTTTTTCCTTCTTTGCTCTCTCCCTTTCTTTTTCTTTCCTTCCTCCCTTTTTCCCATCCTCTCTGTCTCTTCCTTTCTTTCTTTCCCTTCTTCCTTCCTTCTGTCACTTTCTTTTTCTTCCTTTCTCTTCCTTCCTCCCTCCCTTTCTCTCTCCCCTTCCATCCAACTTCCCTTCCACCCTCCATTCTATGTCACTTTTTCTTTCTTTCCTTCCTTTCTTTTCTTTTTCTCTCTCCCTCCCTCCTTCCTTCCGTTCCTTCCTTCTTCCCAGCCTCCCTGTTTCTTCCTTCCTTCCTTTTTCTTTCCTCTCTTTCCCTTCTATACTTCCTTCCTTCTCTGTCACTTTTTCTTCCCTTTTTCCTTCCTTTCTCTTCCTTCTTCCCCTTCCCTTTCTCTCTCTCCCCTTCCATCCAACCTCCTTCCCGCCCTCCGTTCTATGTCACTTTCTTTTCTTTCCTTCCTTCCTTCTCCCTTTTTATTTTTCTTTCTTTCTTTCTTTCATACGTGGTCAACCGGCACGTATTTTCACACTTCCGACTGTTGGCAGCCCGCCCCATGGTCCCGCAATCCAAATTAGGAGGCATGGCAAGCGACTCGTGTTTACGACGGGCATGATGCCCCCTCCCCCGAAGCCCCATAAAGTCCCTTTTTGCGACCGCCAGACAAGCGAACTCCACAGGCCAGGCGGCTTCACTTGAACAATAGTCTTTCTCACCACTAAACCACCTCGGGGCTTCGCTTAAGAGAGACTGGCAACGGTGGTCGTAAATCAGGGCACAGCTCGTTTAACAACGGTCACAGCAGCGGGGCTTGTGTGGGCTCCCTTGCTGTCTTGGACTTTCCGTGGTGTCCCAAAATTTGTGTTCCTAAAGTGAGACATGCTTCGGGTGAGTTTTTGCCTCATTTTACAACCTTTCTTGCCCCGGTCCTTAAGTGAATCATGACAGTTGTTTCCTAAGATGGTTGTTAAGTGAATTTTGCTCTGTCGGGACCACTGCCACCATCGTAAATAGGAATCAAATCGCCAAAACCTCCCGACTTTTGATCACACGAATGGAAGGCTGCAACGGTCGTTAAGTGTGAAAAATGTTTGCGAGTCACATTGTTCGGTGTCACTGTAACTTTTGGACAGTCACTAAATTAATGGTCGTTAAGTTGAGGACTGCCTGGAAGACATTCCTTCCTTTAATTTGGTGTGTTTTCTCTCCCGGAGCCCCGTGAAAAGGCCAAATATTCCCTCCTTTCTCTATTTTTTTCCCCCTCAATTTTCCATCTCTTGCCTCTTTGGATGATCCCTTGTTTGCTGTCATCCGGAAGGAAGAAAAGGATGGAAGGAAAGGAAGGAGGGAAAGGAAGGAAAAGAAGGGAGGAAGGAAGGAAAGAAGGAAGGAGGGAGGGAAAGGAAGGAAGGGAAGGAAGGAAGGAGGGAAAGGAAGGAAGGGAAAGAAGGGAGAAAGGAAGGAAAAGAAGGGAGGAAGGAAAGAAAGGAAGGAAGGGAAAGAAGAAAGGAAGGAAGGAGGGAAAGGAAGGAAGGGAGGAAGGAAGGAAAAGAAGGGAGGAAGGGAAGGAAGGAAGGAGGGAAAGGAAGGAAGGAAAAGGAAAAGAAGGGAGGAAAGAAAGGAAGAAAAGGGAGGAAAGGAAGAAAGGAGGAAGGAAAGGAAGGGAGGAAATAAAGGATAAGGAATGAAGGACAGAAGGAAAGGGAGGAAAAATGGGAAGGAGGGAGGAAAAGGGGGAAGGAAAGAAGGGACAGAAGAAAAGGAAGGAAGCAAAAATGGGAGGAAAGGAGGAAGGGTCAGAAGGAAAGCGAAGATTGGGCGGGGTGACAGGAAGAGTTGGAGGGGATAGTTTCGTTCTAAGCCATTTGGGGATCCCCCACACCTCTCTTTGCAAGGTTGGTTTCCTTTTTTTAAAGAAAAGAAAAGCAAAAAGAAAGAAAAGAAGAAGAGACTTTATTACGAATAAATATATATCTATATCCCGGTTTGCTTTTTTTTAAAAAAGGAAAACAATTATTTTGTAACAAAACAAAGCAAAAATAGCGAAAGACCTAAAAAGCAAACATTTTTTTTTGTGCCAAACTCAGCAGGGTGTGTGTGTGTGTGTGTGTGTGTCTGTGTGTGGAGGGGGTGCAGGGTGGTAGATGGGGGAGGGCTCCTTTTTGCTATGGCTTGTTTGGATGATGGCTGCAAAGGTGCCAGGGGGAGGAACGCCCTCCTAACCTCCATCGCCCAGGGGCACTTGGACCATCACACACACACACACACACACAACTCTACACTCATGCACCCCCAGGCTCCCCCTCCCCTTCCTCCGCCATTAGAAGCACCCACAAGTTGGGTCGGAGCAGCCATTGCAAAGGATCCCGTTGGAATCCACTCCCCCCCGCTTCGATCTCCACCCCACTGGCTTCCTTGGGGGGGGGGAGACCCACCCATGGCTCCTGTGGGGGCGAGGAGGGAGGGGCGCAGTCTTTCTGCCCTCCATCTCGAGCCAATTTTCGCGACTCCTCCCCCTCCTTTCGGAAGTGGCTTCCCAGAATACATATATTTTTCCAAGGAGGGTCCGGGAGGTCATCTAGTCCAACCCACCCCATTAGACCTCCTCCCTCCTGACCAGCGGTGCCCACCTTGGTGAGGGTCTCTTCCAGAAAGAGGACGAGAGGTCTGCTCCCCCACTCCCACCCTTCCTCAGCCCACCCTGGGGGTGGGGGGAATCTCTTCGAGGCAAAAAGGAGCGGATGGATGACCTTGGTCGGGAGGTGCCTTTTGCGGAAACGTGAGGGAGGGGCTCTCACATTTCCCTCCCCACCTCCCTTGTCTGCTGTGGACGTTTTTCATTCTGGGCATGACGGCTGGGTGCCCCCGTCCTCCTCCTCCTCCTCCTTCCCCTTTTCCCCCTCCCTCCCCCCATGGAGAGAAAAAAAAATCTATTTTTATGAGACTTGGAGGATCAATTTTTTCAAGCAACCTGCACTTGACTTTGAAGAACAATCTTGCAAAATATTCCCCTCCCCTTTTTTTCAACAGAGCCTCCGCAACCCCCCCACAAACTTTGAGACTTTTGTAGCGCCCCCCAAGCCCGGTGAAACAGGGGAGGACTTCTCCCCCCTCTCCAGCTGCTGGGATTTGAACCGAGCAACCGACTGAAAAATGGAGGAGGAGGAGGAGGAGGGCGCTGCTTTTATCTTCGGTTTGGTTTGTTGTGACCTGGATGATGGCTGGAGGAAGCAAGTTCCGGTGCGTGTTTGTGTGGGGGGGTAAGGGAGAGGGGGTCGTTTGCACACCCCTCCTTCCCTCCCTCCCAAGAGGGGTGCAGTGGGGGAGGGGAGGAGGGGGGAGGCTGGGCTGGAGCTGAGACGCTGTACACATTTTTAAACAACAACAACAACAAAAAAACCCTTGCAAGAAATGGAAAATGATATTGTAAATATTAAAAAAAGATTTAATTGTTGAATCAGCTTTTTTTTTCCTCCTCCCGCTCCCCCGCCTCCCGTGGCAGGGTTGGGGGTGGGGAAAAAAGGGTGGGTGCAGAACAGACCACCACCGCCCAGAAACAGAGGGTCTAACGGGGGAGGGGTTGAACTAGATGATCTCCAAGGTCCCTTCCAACGCTGTTAATCCATCCTCTATCCCACACGACGTCAGACTCCTTTATGGGGGTGGTGAAAAAAAAAGGGGGGAGAACAGACCCGCCCCAGAAACAGAGGGTCTAATGGGGTAATGGGGGGGTTGGACTAGATGACCTCCAAGGTCCCTTCCAACTCCGTTTATCTATCTATCCCACACGACGTCAGGCTCCTTTATGGGGGGTGAACCCCGAGCGATTATGCCACGGCCTTGTTTGGCTGGATTAAACGGCTTTGGCGGAGCTGCTGCGCCCCATCCTGTAAAACCCCAGGCTGCGCGGTCCCTCCTTGTCCACCCGTGACCGCCCCCACACCGCTTCTTCCCGCAGGGGGGAGGTTGCCCGAATTTTCTCTCCCACTTGTGTAATGGGGGAGGGCAACTCCATCCAAGCGGGCGGGGTTGCGTCAGGGTTCTTGTTTTATTTTTCCTTTTTTTTTCTTCTTTTGCGCGGTTCCAAAGCTCGGACGTGCGCGGAGGCGGGGAGGCAGGAGAGGAGCCGCAGCGATGCGGGAAAGGGCGGCGGGAAGCGGTGGGTGTCGCAAGCAGCCCCCCCTCCTCCTCCTCCTCGCCTGCTAAAAATAGCCAGGCTGCGCCAGTCACAGGAAAGGGGGAGGCAGCGAGCGAAACGCGCGCAACGGAGAGGAGAGGGGGCGATCGGCGAAGGGAGAGAGAGGGTGGGGGACGTCATCGCTGCCCGCTCTCTTGCGGAGCAGAAAGAGGAGTGGCATTTGGGGAGGGGGCTTGGGAACCCAGGGAACCCAGGAAGGAACGTAGCTGGTGGAGGATGGAGAGGCCGCGCAGACCATCAGCTGGGCGCGTTTTTGGTGGGGGGGCGGCGGGCGCGGGAGAGATAAGCGGGAAGAAGTCTGACCAACGAGGGGAAGGGGCTTTGGGGGCGGGGGTCACGCCCGCCCGTCTGGCAAGAGACGAGTCTCGAGCCACGGAGGATGAGATGGCGAGCAGCCACGCAGCGCATCAGCTGGGCTTTGTAAAATGTTTTACAGATTAACAAGAGTGGGAGGGGACTTTGGAGCTCATCTAGTCTAACACCCCCCAACCAAGCAGATTTTTGGGGGAGGGGGAAAAAAAGAACATAAGATACAGGGGGTCAGCCCCACGTGGGTTTCTTTCAGACCCTGGTTGGAACGGAGGGGCTTCTCCACCCTCCCGAGAGGAAGGGCTTCCTCTCCCCCCGCCCTCCATGTGCGCGGACACGCATGCCAGGTTTTGCCTGGGCGTGCGAATGTGGAGCTTCCCAATGGGAGCTGAGCGGGTTGAAAAAACCTGCGGAGGGGCATTTCGGGCCGATTAAAGGGGGGGGGATCCCGATCCCAGGTGGAAACTGCAGGAGTCAGCTCTTGCGTGGGAGTGGGAGTGGGGTGAAGTATAAGACCACCGGGCCACCTAAGGCTTTGGGGGGGTTATTTGGGCATCTGAGGAAGGGGTGTGTGTCAGAGGGCAGTGGCACAGACCCAACTACATACCTGGAAAAAATTAACCAAGAAGAAAATTATAACCAGCCACATGAGCAAAGAGATCCAACAGACGAGAAAAATCTTCCAGATGCTGCCCCAAACTATACGGCCTCCCAAAAATACGCAAAGAAGGCCTACCTCTCAGACCCATAGTCGGCTCCAGAGGAGCACCACTACAAAACCTAGCTAAACACTTAGCAAAAACAGCTACAGCCCCATGCTGAAGCAGCATCTTCACATGTACAAAACACTTCTTGGAAATGGTCAAAGATCTACACGTGGAACAAGAAGATCTGCTTGTAAGTTCCGACGTGGTTTCACTATGCACTCAAGTCCCGATAAAAGAGACCCTTGAAATCATCAAAAATAAATACCAACCAGCTAAACACCTCGTGGAACTAACCGAACACTGCTTAACCAACACATATTTCATATACAAAGGACAAAGATACAAACAAATTGAAGGAGCCCCCATGGGATCACCACTGTCACCTGTCATTGCAAACCTGTTCATGGAAGAATTTGAATCCAGAGCCCGGGCTAATGCCACCCACAAACCCAAACTATGGTTAAGATACATCGATGACACATTTGTGATTTGGGCCCATGGAAAAGAAAACCTAAACATTTTCCTAACACACCTAAACAGCACACACCCCAAAATCAAGTTCACTATGGAAACGGAAACAAACAAACAACTACCATTCCTAGATGTACTAATCACAAAAAACAGATGGCACACTAGGACACACCATACACCAGAAGAAAACACCCACCAACCGCTACCTCAACGCCCAATCCCACCACCACCCAGCACAGATAAACTCCGTGGCCAAAACACTAATTGCCAGAACCAAACGCCTGACAGACAAGACACACATAAAGACTGAACTATGCACCCTGACTAAAGGACTGACAGCCAACGGCTTCCACACAAGCAAAATCACCGGCTGGATCCACAAAAACACACTGAGACATAATGGAGATCCAGAAGATGAACAGACCTATGGAACAGCTGTCCTGCCCTGCATAAGAGGTACTACAGACAAAATCAGTAAGATACTACACAGGCATCACATCAAGACTGCCTTTAAAACAGACAGAAAAATATCAGCTATCCTAAGATAAAATTGACCTGGAAAACCAAGGCATATACGAAGTCCCCTGTGCATCGTGCCCGGCCACATACATTGGACAGACCAATAGAAGAATAAGTACCCGCCTGGATGAACACAAAAATTCAGTATAGAAGCTGGAACACATGTCCTCACTAGTCCAACACATGGAAGCCACAGGTCATAGCATCGACTTCAGTGGCACCCAAACCCTAGCCACTATAGAAAACCTCAGCCACAGAATCATCAGAGAAGCCATAGAGATTGAAAAAAGACCTGAAAGCATGAATAGAAGAGAGGATTCCACCAGACTGTCAATCATTTGGAAGCCTGCACTCACAAACAAAAAAATCTCCACACCACAAGCCAAGCAAACACCTGGGCACAAACAGATCCCCTGATACCTCCAGCTCAAACACACCCCAACCAGGAACCCAGATGAAACCTAGCTTCCTAACAAATGATAGCCGTCCATTTCCTCGGAGCCAAACTGCACTAAAAGCCTCCAATACAGGAACACAATGTTGCCAGCCAATCAAGACAAAAAAAGAGCCACAAAACAGACAGAAGATATTAGAAACACCAATCAAGCAGAACACAGAAAACTCCAAGACCAATAAACACGGACCAAGACTCCCAACCAATCAGGATGAAGAAAAAACCATTCTGGCACAGCAGATGGCTAGCCCCAAATTTAAAACTGAAACAACTGTAAAAGTCTGACTCACAGACGAACACAATACAGAAGCCTGATGATGGCAGATGAGATTCTGCCGAAACGTTGCTACAACTTTAAAAGCACAACTATAATGATGTGGGAAAATACCCGAACAAAGCTGAATACCATACATGTAAGTACCTGCGAAAACTTAAGAATATGTGTATGTATATATATATATGTATGTATGTATGTATGTATGTATGTATGTATGTTTTCTGAGGTTTTCACGGGTATTTGTATGTGGATCTTTGGTTATTCGGGTTTTCTCCTGCGTAAAATTGAACGTTTCGATGAAGTCTCATTCACCATCTTCAGGCTTGTGTCTTCGGCTTTGTGCTTCTCGGAGTAATGCGAGCTTGCAGCTGCTTCTTCCTTTTAACTGCTAGTGGGGATGTGACTTGATTGGGTGAGAGCTTGGCTGTGTTCTGACTGGCTGGGGTGTGTTCTCATTGGTTGGGGGTTTGGTGGTGTTCTGCTTGGTAGCGGGGTTGGCTGTGTTCTCATTGGCTGGGGTGTGTTCTGTTCAGGTGGGGGCTTGGTTGTGCTCAGGTTAGTCTTAGTTGCTGGGGGATTTGAGCTGGTGAGCTGTGATCCTGTTTGGCTTCGTGGTCGTGCCGCATCTTCATGGTGGGCGTCAGTTCGCTTCATGTATGGGTCGGAGGGGTTTGAAGCGGGTAGCGATGCAGCTGCAGTACGGCTTCTGGTCCGTGGTCGTGCCTCATCTGTGTGGGTGTGAATCTGCTTTCTATGTGGAAGTGTGGTGGTAGCATCTTGTGTGGCCCTCATGGGTGTGGGTCTGGTGTCATTCTTCATGTTAGGTTCTCGTTTGTTAATGAGGGCAGGTTTCCAAATGGCTGGTAGGTGGGAGGTATCATCTTGTTTATGATATCATCTTGTTTATGAAAGAAGCAGCTGCAAGCTCACATTACTCCGAGATGCACAGAGCCAAAGACACAAGCCTGAAGATGATGAATGAGACTTCATCAAAATGTCTCCTACATATTTCCAATTTTATGAGGGAGAAAACCCAAATAACCAAAGATCCACAAAGATCCAAAGATCCATCTACAGGCCTTTTAGGAACGGGGTGATGTCTAAGGTTAAAGTTTTGGGGTTTGGGGAAGAAACCACAGTCAGGTAAGAGTATTCCAGACATTGACCGCTCTGTTACTGAAGTCGTATTTCCTGCAATCAAGTTTGGTGCTCATGTATTGTTATGATTGAAGCTGAAGTATTTATTGACAGAAGGACATTGCAATGTATGATTTTACATACTATACTTAGATCGGACCGAAGGCAGTGTAGTTCTAGGTTTTCTAGGTCAAGAATTTCAAGTCTGGTGGCATAAGATATTCTGCAACGAGTAGAGGAGTGGAGAACTTGTGAAATATTTCTGGACTTTCTCAACTGTGCTAATATCAGATATGTAATGTGGGTTCCAGACTGATGAGCTGTATTTGAGTATTGGTCTAGCAAATGTTTTGTATGCGCTAGTTAGTAGTGTGATATTACCAGAAAAAAAGCTACATTGGATTCGGTTAACAACTCTTAATGTCTTTTTGGCTATGTAGTTACAGTGGGCTCTAACACTTAGGTCATTTGAGATGAGTACTCCAAGATCTTTGACAGAGTTTGGATCAACAAGGTCTTGACTATTCAGCCTGTATTTTATTTTCTGATTTTTTTTGCCAATATGTAAGACAGAGCATTTATTTGTTGAAATTTGGAGTTGCCATTTGTTTGACCATTCTGATACATAGTTGAGGTCTTTTTGAAGGGTAGCAGTATTGTCGGTGGTGTTGAACAGCTTTACATTGTCAGCAAAGAGAACGCAGTTGCTCTTAATATGGTCACAGAAATCATTTATGTAGAGTATGAAGAGAGTTGGTCCTGGAACACTGCCTTGGGGGACACGTTGACAGGTATAGAATTTGATAGGACACTCCCAATTTTGACCATTTGTTGTCTGTTTGACAGGAATGCTTCTATCCAGTTGTGCAGTTGTCCAGAGATACCATAGGATTTTAGCTTTAAGAGTAGTTTGTCGTGTACCACTGAATCAAAGGCTTTACAGGAGTCTATGTAGATTGCGTCTATTGCTTTGCCCTGATTGAGTTGTGTCATCCATATGTTTTTGCAAGTGTAAGAGTTGCAGATTGCAGGATAGTTTTTTCCTGAAACCAAATTGTTTATTGGAGAGTAGGTTGTTTGTCTCTTAGTGGAGGATGATGGATTGGTTAATAATTGATTCCACGACTTTACAGGTGACGCAGCATAAGGAGATTGGTCTGTAATTTTCAACTAGGCTGGGGTCTCCCTTTTTGAAGATGGGGATGACCGTGGCTTGTGACCATAGTTTTGGCAGGGAGCTGGTCCTGAAAGATTTTTCAAAGATTATGCTTAGAGGTTCTGCTATGGCAGTGGATAGCTTTTTTAAGAAGTAGGCACATATTCCGTCCGGTCCAATAGATAGAGATGGTTTTAGAATTTTAAAGGTTAAAATTGTTGAAACAAGATCACTTTAGTAGTACAAGGGATTATTGGCGGGCTAGTCCAGCTACCTCTTCCACACCTGTCGAAGAAGCAGCCATGGCACACCAAGAAAAAAGAAGGGGGCAGCCTGGCAGGCGCTTGAGATCCGGCGAGGCTCCTCGATGCGTCCTGGGATACCCCTTGTGGAAGAAATAGAAGGGGCGCTGGAAGTCTGGGGGGAGAGCCAGAAGTGGGGCAGTTAAGAGGATGGGTGGGCAAGGCAGGGTGGCCTGGTCAATTTCCAGTGGGCAGGTTGATTGGCGAATAGCCCACCAATGGGAGAGTTGGCTCTGTCGTCACTTGAAGCAGCGAAAGGGGCGACAGCCTCTGCCCCAGAATGGTCGCTTGCCTTGGAAGTATCCTCTATTTCTGCCCCTGAATTCAGATCCATCCAATTCCCAGTCTGGTCTGTGGGTGTATGCCCCCTGGGGGTGAGAGGTATCAAACTGCGTGTCTGTGGGCCGAAAGGAAGGGGGCATCCGCTGAGACTTCCGTAGCCGCTATCATACATTTGTTGATGTCCTGGTGGAAGTGGAGGTCACCAGAGCCACACCAGTGAGGCCCCGCTGAAGAGGAGGCTGTCAATGCTTTGATTGCCCAGGCCACCTGGCGCATCTTGCGGAGGGTGCCCTCCGCCGGTTCAGGGCATACACTCCGCTTAGGCAGCGGCTGCCCTTCTGCTGGCAGCGGCCATAGAAGCCTGGTCGGAGTATAATAATGGAATGAAGAATAGAATAAGAATAGAATAGAATAGAATAATGGAATGAAGAATAGGAATAGAATAGGAATAGAATAGAATGAAGAATAGAATAAGAATAGAATAGAATAGAATAATGGAATGAAGAATAGAACAGAATAATGGAATGAAGAATAGAATAGAATAGAATAGAATAGAATAGAATAGAATAGAATAGAACAGAACAGAATAGAATAGTGGAATGAAGAATAGAATAAGAATAGAATAGCAATAGGAATAGGAGTAGAATAAGAATAGAAGAGAATATAGAGAAGAGATATAGAGAAGAGAATATATAGAATAGAATAGAGAAAAGAATAGAATAGAATATTGGAATGAAGAATAGAATAAGAATAGAATAGAATAATGGAATGAAGAATATAATAGAATAGATAGAATAATGGAATGAAGAATAGAATAGAATAGGAATAGAAGTAGAATAAGAATAGAATAGAATAGAATAGAATAGAATAGAATAGAATAGAATAGAATAGAATAGAATAGAATAGGAATAGAAGTAGAATAAGAGTAGAATAAGAATAGAATAGAATAGAATTAGAACAGAATTAGAATAGAATAGAATAGAATACAATTCTTTATTGGCCAAGTGTGATTGGGCACACAAGGAATTTGTCTTTGGTGCAGAAGCTGCTGCATTGATGCTAGATACGAGATTAGCAGGAAGTGGGGCTGGCCGAGATAACATCTCCGACCCTGCAAAACGACTCAGGAACAGAGGCGGGAGGAGATCGAAAGGATGGAGATGAGGTCGCTCTCGCTCTCGCTCTCCTTGGCGGAAAGACCCCTTCTGGGCCGCGCGGACTCTATAGCCTCGCCCCAGCTTTGGAATTAGGGCCC